>NW_028147754.1:0-50000 GCF_008360975.1 Lichenostomus cassidix
GCCTGTAGTGGCACTTCCCCAGAAATACCAGAGACTTCCTGAACCAAAGATATTATCTCCATATTTAATAGCTGTCAGTGGATTTTTCATTCACCACAGTGTGCAAGACAAATTGTGTGAAAAAGCATATTCTATTCTTCTACAAACTGCTTTGATATTTTAATCTGATTCTCCCTAGTGTAATGACTTCTCCCTCCTCAGCACTCCTGTGCCACCCCAGATGTCACAGGGCCCAGAGACCCATCCCAGCTGTTTGGAGCTTGGAGCTTTCTACAGAAGCTGCTCTGTTTCTTTGCCCTTTTATGTCTCAAGTCTAGGACCCTGTGGAAGAGACCGCCCAAGGAAGTCAAGGGAAGACCATGGCTGATAATGTCTTGGACCAGGTCACAAAGCAGGAGAGGATACAGCATAGATCAATGCTTCTCAAACCTTTTCTTTGCTATGGCTGTGCACAGTAAATTCTGCATTAGTACCTGAGAATGTTTTTCTATGATGACTGCAAATGAGATCTCTGATAATGATACTCATGAAGGTCAGGCTCTAAAAAGACCCACCAATTTTCTACTATTATGACTGAAAGTTGGATCGAGTCACAAATTATCTGTCTGAAATGATGAAGCATCCCCCTCAAGAGAAGAGCCCTGCCTGTTGCAACCACAGCACTACATGATTCAGATGCAGGTAACCATCTTTAGTTTCTTCTGACTTTGCTCAGGCCTTAAAAACATTGAGTCAGCATAACCTCTCACCATCTTTTTTTAGTGAGTGAAGATACAATCGCTCAGCACCAGAATGATGATGCAGCAGAGGATCAAATATGCAATAATAAATTGATACTGGAGCCACCTCCTACGATTGACAGTTGCTTAGTCATTTCTCTCTCTACCTCCCATGTTCAGTCCCAACACTGCTACCCCTTCCTCAACTCCTGAGACATCCCTAACATGCTCTAAAAACATCCGGCTGTGCTCTCAGGAAACTGCAGAAACAGGGAAAAGTGTTGTCTTGCTGCTGAGCCTGCTCTGTGTGTGTTATTTTTAAACCACTGTACAGAAGGATGAGGTTCCCATCAGCCAGGGCATGTCTGAGCTTCTGTGAGACAGGGCTTTACATTTCAGAAGGCAGAAAATGTGGCATGTGCTACTGCTGTTGCTGTGGCAATACACCTGTGCATTGAATGCTCTATCCTAAAGTCTCATGCTAAAAAACCACACAGCTAAACACAAACTAGCCCAGAGCAGCTGTTATTTGGATTGTGGACATTTTCTTAAGTTATTTTTTTTCTTTCCAGTATTTTTATGAGGAAGGGGAGTATGCAAAGTCAATCTCAGCTCACCAGAGACTCATTTATCTGCTCTCTCTCCTGCTCTGCACAGCTGGGGGACTTGTCACCAGCTGAATCACTGAGACCCAGAGGAGCAGGGCTAGTGCTGGCAATAGCACAAAGGATCTCATTTGCTGCCCATGCGTGTACTGTTGCGGCAGTAAATAAAGCTGGGGCATCCACATGTACTTGGATGAGTTTTATGGTTGGGAAGGAAAAGGAGGTGAGAAGAGAAGGTGCAACAGGAGCAAAAGATAGAATGAAGAGAATGATCCTGGATCCACTGTCTGTGCTGCTCTCCAGCCCCAGGTAATCCCACACTCTGAATCTCCAACAAGTGGTGATGTCCATCTCATGGCACAGGCTCCCAGAGCAGGACACTGGTGCTTCCTTTCTCCTCTCTCCAGCAGCAACCCACCTGTGAGATCCCATCTAATTTCACCATGAAGCATTTGGGTTCACAGGAGATATGAAACAGCAATATGGCCAGCCAGCTCCTGACCCTTAGGACATGTCTCACTCTTGCTTTGCACTAAAAGATGAAGCCATCTATAATTCTCCCTGCAAAGATCACTCAGCTGCACAGGCACTGCCTGAAATCTGTGGACTGGGTGGATAAGAGGGAAGTGTTGTACCACTAAGGAAGGGAAATTCTCTTTCACAAGGAAAAAGCATTGGACTCAAGACCTTATACCCCTTACACTTCCTTCTCCAAGCTCACAGACAGCACTGGCTTCCTGTCACAGCATTACTTGTCTGTCACCAGCTCTGCTCTCTCTCTCCTGGCATACTCCCATGGGGTCCCTATCCCCCCATCTTATCTTGAATGGCATCCAAAAGCTCTTCCCTTGCCCTTCCCTTTCCTCTTCCCCTTCCCTTTCCTCTTCCCCTTCCCTTTCCCCTTCCTCTCGCCCTGTATCTTCCTTTCCCACTGGCCTGTTCATTTCCAACACCACCTACTCTCTAGCGTTGCATTTCCTCTGCTTAGCACAGGGATTTTTGAGGATGTCACACAATACAAGACATGTCTTTGCAGTTCATGAAATCCCAAAGGCACCTCATGTATCACAACTATGCAAGCAGGTGCCTGGGATAAGGCACCAAGAGCCAAACAGGTCAATCCCCCACATGTGTGTGTGTATTTTGGTTTGCACCTTTACTTTGTATTTTATAGGGAAAAGGCAAACAGTGCTAATAGTTCCTGAAAAGAGGCCTAAATCAAAGCTCAGCTTCTCCATGCCAGCGCAGGCATTAGGTCATCGCCCTGTCCTGCCAATAATTGCTGACTGCCCATGAACCCCTGCTGAAACAGGTTGGGGAACTTGAGGAGCTAAATCCTCCTCCAGGGTTTCGGACAAGTTTCACAAGATGGTTCAAAGCCTCAGCAGCTGGAACAGTGATACAATGCCATGTGCTGCAGATGAAGTGCTAATACTTGTCCATAATGGATTTGCCAGGACGAGTTCCATGTTTCCTCCACCTGTTGCCCCTCTCTCTTGGCATCCTCCCTTCCCTGGGGTTTTGTCTTCGTAACTTAAGATGCCTGTTTGTGGGGAAGTGGAGCTTGGTTGACCTTACTCATTTTCACCTTACCTTCTTGTCTTATGCTGACACGGGAGCTCAGCACTTCCCAGGAGTGGGGTGCACGGTCTGGGGAGAAGGAAAGCAGGCACAGCCTTCTCTGAGGCTGTTAAGGTAACCAGCTTATTAAAAGCTTGCTGATTGCATTCTTAAAAGAAGTACAGTTAATGGAGGACACACAGTGTATATCTTCTTTGCCATAAGAGATGGTTGTAAATTAATTTACATATTACACAAAGTGGGATTACCTGATTTGATATCTCAAGTAATTATCTCAACCAGCTAGTGGGGAGAAATCGTAACCAAAATCAAGCTCCTGCTCTGCTGCACAAATGGGATTTCTGTCCCCAGATTCACACATTCAGTCCTGGTCCTGACATTTTTTCCACATACACAAAGTTGGTATACTAAATGAGATGTTGTTCTGCCAAACATATATGAACTCCAAGAAGTTTACACTTGTGGGAAGAGAAGAATAAAGTCTACAGTGTACCTAATCAGCCATTCTTTCAAGCATATGTTCTCAGAGAGGCTTGGGGTAGGAAAGAAAAGTTAGAATGTTGGAGTTCAGGTCCTCTCTCCTGCTTGGGCCACAAATTCCCTGAGAAAGTGTGTTTCCTGACCTCAATTTTTTTCCCAAAACCCACAAAAAGGTACCTGATGCTTTGTTCAAAGTGTCCATAAACTACTAAAAACTGTCTGGGATCCTAGATAGTTAGATTAACTCAGTGAGAGTCTGGTGCCTTAAACCACAGGTAGTCACTTAAGACCAGATTAAAAACCAAACACACACATGTGAGACAACAAAGACTGTTCAGGGCCGAGAAAGAATATAAACCCAGGGCTCTAGTTAATTATAGCATCTTAGAATGGTTTGGATTGAAAGGGGCCTTAAAGATCCTCTAGTTCCAAGTCTCCTGCCATGGTCAGGGACACCTTTCACTAGACCAGGCTTCTCAAAGTCTCATCCAACCCGGCTGTGAGCACTTCCAGGGGCAGAGCATCCATAACGAGGGACAGAGCATGCCCAGCTGACTTGGAAAGTAGCCTCCACTTTCCACTCCCAAGCTATGGGGTGAAAGGGAGGGACTCCACTGTCTTACAGGCATGATGGCAAAGCTAACCATGTTTAGATACTGCAGTGATGTATGAAGGATCGTGGGCTGGGAGCAGTAACAGGAATCATCAATAAGAAATTTAAATTATTTTTAATAACAAAATAAACAGCAGTACAAGCAGGGCCAAATTTCTTTAGGCCAGTCCCATCAAGGCCTGAATTGCAGTAAGGGCTGTGATACAAATATTTTGGGGATATTTCATTATGGCGACTAGCAATGAAATGGAAACTGAACTTGCTCCCATGTCACAGTTGAAGGCCAGTGGACTAAGTCTGGCCTCCAGTAAAGTATAAGGTTTAATACATCAGTCAGTGTTTCTTTTCAAGCCTTGTAGTTTAAAACTGACTAAAGTTCAACCTCCAGAAAGTCTCAGCTTAACTGGCTGCAGGAGATGCTACCAATGGTCCCAAAGGTCAGGTCCCTTTTGTGCGAGCGAGGAGGCCTGGCTGAGGTCACAGCAATTGTCACCGGAGGTGGAGGAGGCGACCACCTCTGTTTCCAGAGGAAGTCACACGCTGGGTTCGCAGCCTGTCTCACATCAGCACCTCCGTGGGCTTTGTCAGGGCAGCAGCAGGGGAGAGCTGTCAGACAGAGGTGTGCAGCAGCTCCAGGGAAGCATCCAGCGGGGCTGGAGCAGCATGGCTCCTGCAGGAGAGGCACTGATGGGCCAGACCCTGGAGCTTCCCAGAGGAACCGCATACAGCCCTGGCTACTGTGGGGTGAGGCTGAATACTCAATGCTGCTTCAGGAAAGGGGTTTGTGCAACAGGGCTGAAGTCACCACTGACTGAGCAGGTTTGAGAAATCCCACTCCCTTTCCTTTCAGCTCAGTATCCCCCCTTGCCATCTCACTCTCCCCCTCTTTGCTTCCCCCATCCCAAAATCACTTCCTCTGCTGTGATGAGTACAAGCAATGGTGGAACCGTGCTCTGGAACTGATCCAGGTTCGTGCACACTGAAATCCACCCAAGCCCAAACCACAGCCTGTTTTATTTTAGCAGGGCTATTTTCAACCCCAACAGCACAACAGAGAGTGAAATGACACATCATGGTGGAGTTGCTGCGGCCAAAAGCGGGAAATGCTCTTCCTCCTGGTCCCTGCTTGTCCCTGCTCCTGTTCTCACTCCTGGCAGAAGTTCCCATTGCCTCCTTTGTGTTGGCGTTGGGGTTCATAAGACCTGCTTCAGCTCATTAATCCAGCAGAAAATGATCTGTTTTAGCTTGCTGGGTTATTTGTCTCACTGGGATTCCGTGTGAACCATGGTTAAGCCACTCTTTGTAACTTCCTAAAAAACTCCTCCGGTGATTTCAGCGGCTGGGGTCACAGCACAGGCCGCCCACGTCTGCCCTGTGTGGGAGGAACAGCACACAGCAGTGGGTGGGCATGGCTAGAGCAGGGATGGGGAGGGGAAACCTCTGAA
Organism: Lichenostomus cassidix; assembly: GCF_008360975.1. Classification (NCBI taxonomy): domain Eukaryota; kingdom Metazoa; phylum Chordata; class Aves; order Passeriformes; family Meliphagidae; genus Lichenostomus; species Lichenostomus cassidix. The sequence continues at coordinate 5,444 of NW_028147754.1, forward strand.
ACCAGCCTGAAAATCTTAGTGACTGGGAGCAGACTTAAACAATTTGACAGGATGATCCACAGGGAGTCTTGCAGTGCTGTGAGAAAAGGGGACCTACATTTTTCACGATTCCCAATGCAACAGACAGTTTTTCAGAAAGGTCAAGGTTCATGACTGTCAGTGAAATAACTGACCAGGCCCTAAGGAATGTTGAGTGCTTCTTTCTCCTTCTCCTTCCTAATTATACAACTCCCTGATAGGATCATTAGGAACCATTTAACAACTGATTGTCATGTTTGTTGTTGCTGTTGCTGTAATATTTTTGCCTTTTAAAATTCCAGAACTTGGCTTTTCAATAATGACTGAGGTGTGTGGGAGAGAAGTCTGCATCCTGGCCAGGGGCACAAGGATATGCTTTATATCTGGACTTCTTAAAATCTCCTTCAGCATCAAGGCTCCTGTTGCAGCTATCCTAATTTCTGTGTTGTTATTGTGTAGGACCTTCTTAGTCTAGAAATATCACTATAAGACAGAGTGGTACTGCTTGCTTTCTTTTCCTGCTGGAAAACATTGTTTAGTAATTTTAATTCAAAGGTCTCTTCTGCACTTGAAATGCTTTAACTGGGACCAAATTTCCTATATAGCTCAGAACAGAGAATTTCACCAAGTGGCTAATAGCAAAAAGGAAGATACAGGATGCAAATTGCCATGGCTTTGAGGAACTCTGGTTTGGTCTTTCTTCTAAACACTAGGAAACAGATTTCCAAGTGCCTAGACAATGCAGTGGCAGCACACTTACCCTCCTACTGAAGAGCAGTGCTGCACATGATTTGCTGTTCTGAAAGTGGTTTAATGCTAAACAAGAATCTGCTGAGGAGCAACATCTCTAAGTGCCAGACATCAACAGCAAACACAACTGCTCAGGCAGGACCCTGTCTGAATTCTGTTTTAGGGTACCCATTTGTCAGAGTCATACTTTGATCATCTGTTGGCTCAGTGGTGTCTTCTTCATACACCAACACCAATTGTCTTTAATTTCTGCAATTGCCTTTGCTGACCCAACTACTGCTCAGATGTCTTGGAGACAGACTGCATCACAAAAATTCCACAAAGCCCCCTCAAAAATCTCATTTAAAATCATCCAAAAGCCTAGTACAAGGATGAAGCCTTCCCAGGAATCCCTTCAGGACAGCAATTGTTAGGAGGATTACACTATCCCATTTACTCAGCTATGCTAGACCATGGTACAGTGTTGTGCTAATCCTCACCCAGAGATAAACAACTCATGCCATGGGAATGATGTGATGCAAGTGCTCTGTCAAAATGCAGTAAAAAAATGCTGTCAATGCATTATGAAGCTTAATTATGGATCAGTCCTACAGGAGCCTCTCAGGTAGAGCTGCTAACTACAGTGATCAACTTACAGTTGAACAAGCTGCAGTCAGGCAGCCACAGAAGACCAGCTCAGGAGCTCTCTGATTTCTAGATGTTCATGGCCAGCATTCACAGCACAAGTTTTCTGCTGCTGCCCCTTCTCAGCCTGTGACGGACTGACAAGTCCCAATTATGATGTCCCAAACACTGTAGCAATACAGCCTCTTCTCGTCATGGTGGGGACAAGTCATTCTGCTCCCCCAGGCAAACTTGAAAAATTTCACCCTCAATTTATATTCAAAACATTTTCATTTTCACTCCTCCATTACTAAAGGAGTGCTTGCTGATATTTCAGAAATGTGAAATGAGCTGCTCAGTGATCTTGTAACTAGGGAGCAGATAAGAGCTCATTAAAAATGGGAAAGGATTGCAGGGGAGTTGCACAATTCCCACCCAACTCTTGTGGTCTTTTGCATTACAATTCAGAAGCTTAAACAAGACTTCTAACACAGATCTTGTGATATAAGGTGTCTTCCAGGAAACCCATCTTCTCGGGAGTTGGGAAAAGAGCAAAATCCTCAGGAGTTAACACCAAAAGTAAAAAAACAGGTTTCTAGTTCACAGACTGAAAAACGTGGGCAAGAGTAAGCCTCAAAATTCAGAAACAGGCCACCTGTCAAAAACAACCACCCTGAAATCTCAGCTTTTTGTTGTTGGTTTTGGAGGGTGTAGGTAAGGGATTTTTTTTTTCTAGAACTTTAACCCCCAAGCCCAGTGAGTACTGATCAATCTCCCTGCATGTTGCCTTGGGAAAGAGAAATGATTGTCTCATGTGGGATAAATTTAGCATGTACATCTAAAGATAATGCTTGCTGGTCTGTATGTTGGAAGGCCAGGAACAACCATAAAATCAATGTAGCCTTTCTGGTGAAGATGTGGTTGAGTTATACAGCCCATAGCAGACCAGAGAGCCCATCTCCTTCTCACGCTAACATCAGCATTTTGCCTGAGCAGGAGCAACAGGGCTCTTTCTTAGGCAGTAGCATCTCGTCCGGGGAAATCCCACCCATCTTTGTATCCTTGTTCCTTGTGGCATGCTCTGCTTTGCTTTACAGTCTCTCCATCAGCTGAGGGGCCAGCACTTTGGTTGGACCCAGCTGGTCTCTTTCACCTGGGCAAAAGGCAGATTAACAAATAAATAAATATGCAGTTGATGTTTTGTGGTAGAATTCAGAGCCTCCTTTCTTCCTCTTGTCTCAGCGTTTTGTATAGAAAAAAAAGCCGTCAGAGATCTGGTCACGCTATCCAGCATGTACAGATCTTTTCTGTTGCCATATTGCTACATTTCATTTACTCAGAGGCTTTGGAAGAACACGATGCCTAAAATATTTATACTTGGAGCAACAGAAATAAAGTAAAAACCCCAGTTATAGACAGTTCTTTATCAAGTTCACTATCAGTGTTGGATGTGCTTTTTCCTAGGGAATTTTTTCTCTTAAGGGAGCTATAACAGAAGAAGCAAAAGGCCTGTTAAACCTTTTTTTTATCCAACTGGTAAATTGTCTGTGATTTCTTCTGGTGACAAAGTCACAGTGGGCTGGTTACAAACTCCATTATAAAGAGACAATTGTAAAGAACCACCTTGGAAGTAATTAATCTTATCTAGGTCTTTAATTGTAAATTCATGAAATGACAATATGCTAAGCTTAAGGGTGTTTAATTTGCTGTTGATTACTGGTAATAGGATAGGATTTGTGACACCTTATTGATCTGTGTTTACAGAACACCACGGAGCAGACAAGCTTAAGTGAAGGACCACATTTCCTTTGATAAGGGATATGCCAACTACCTTCTGATGGGCTGACAACAGGGAGGAAGGGAAAGAGCTTTCTCCCTTTGATTCAGAGATATGGGCTGTGCACAAGTCTCCATTTCATTAAACAAAGAAGATTTGCAGTCAATATCCTCCTCTTTGATATTCGTTCTCAAGAATTTCTAGAGGGAGCAAAGCAGACTAAGGTGCCAACTCCTCCTTAGCCCTGGCCACACCTATCTGTGTTCATCCAGAAGTGAAGTGGACAGGGAATTATTTACTTTTTTTCCTCACAGCATTACTTCTCTCCCAGCTCAGTTTCCCAAAGTGACCAATTTTCCAGCCACAATGCTCGTGCTGGCTTGAAGGAGGGAACAAGACCGCAGCAGCTCCGAGTTACAACTGCACAAAGATGCTGTGATGCTGCGTGTCCCATTGCTGTGTCTGTGAAGGCTGTGCCTGTTTCAGATGTCCCAAGAGAGAGGTGAGGAGCTTTTCAGAAGGAAGAATCATTGCCTTGTACTCATGGGTGACCCAAGCACACTGCAAGCAGCCCCAAAATACAAATCAGAAGCCATTGTTGCTCTGACTACAATGTGGAGAGAGGCTGGCAGTAATTTCCAGCTAAAGAGTGGGGGGGACTTGCAGTGTAAGTCCATTCATGCACACATATTCTCTCTCTCTCTCCCTCCCCCTCCTTCTCCCAAGAAGTAAATGCCACATCTTTTGTATTTCTTAAAATATCCTTTGTTAACATAATGAGGCCATTGACAGTAATCTCAAGTCAGCATCCTACCATGATTCTGACAATTCAGCAGCATCCTCAGTGCTCCAAGGAATTGGAAAACACAAGCAGTGCGGAAAACACAAACAACAATGTGCAAAACAAACACATTCGATGTATCAGAACAGCAACAAAGAGCCTCCAGAGACTGCAGGGAAAGCACCTATTTGCTGGGGAGAGCAAACCCGGGGGACATAATGAGTTGGTGAGGCACAGTTCAGCTTCTTGGGACTCAGAAGTTAATTAAACAAGGCAAAAGTCAGCAGAACAGCATATTACACCATGACTTTGTTAGTCATCAGCACTCACCCCCACTGAGGAATTTTCTTTTTCCCTCTACCCACAATTCCAGCACATTTTATTACCAAAACGCAGGGTCATCTCACATAAATGGAGAAGTTAATCTTAAAACTTGTTCAAAATGCAACTAGGAATCTTTGAATTTCTCTGCGGGAAACATATAGAGGAAATAAAAGAAAACCAAGAAGGTGGTTAGTCAGACAGTGAAATGAAATGAAACTACAGCTGCAAAACTTCATGGAATTTTATGTCTGGGGGAACCCACAGCAACATTTTGGTCTCCTGCCAACATAGGAAGCACAAAACCCCACCACCATATGGTTCAATCAGTACATATCTGCCACAAGCTCTACTGAAACTGGGCCTGACACCTGGTGCCAACACAGCTCTGTCCTCAGCTCAAACAAGTGCTTATTTTAACAATCAGGAAAAGAAAAACCTGCAGTTGGTTGCCATAATATACTGATTGGAATGGGACCTCTCTGACACTGAAGAGTATGCAGGGCTAAAAGTTTGCTTTCAAGCCCATATGGTTACATACTTCCACATTTTAAGGTCCTTGGAGATGGAGTTTTTGTTGGAGATGTTGTTCCCTCTTGTTTGCTTTTTCATTTTCATTCACAGATAAATATCACATGTGTGACTGAAAGTGGACAAACCCCACTATTATGAGAATAAGTGATGTCATGGCATTTCCAAGCAGGCAGGGTACCTGGGCATTGCAGCAGCACGTTGCCTTTACTGCAGTAACCAGAGTGTTTGGAGACCTTTCCAGAGTGACGCAGTGCAGGGAACAGCAGGCATGCCCACGCTGCTCTGCAAGGCCAGCACCACATGGCCCAAAACATCATCCCAGATGAGGCCAGATCCTCTTTGCAAGCTTACATTTCCAGAAAATGGAAAAGATCAAAGCAGTGGGAGTACTTTTAAATATAGAGAGGACTGCCTTGCTCTGTTCTGCTGCATGAGAGAGGGACGTTGCTGGAGAATTAATTGCTTTTGTGTCAAGAGAGTAACTTCCACTGCCTCCATCCCATTTCCAGCTATGTTGACCTTCATTACACCTTGACTCTTTCAGCCCATCTGGCTATATATTAGGACAGACGTGTTACACCCTTTCCTTCTCCTGTAATGCACATGAACATCTCAGCAGTGATATTGGCACATAATAGCTTTTGCCCTCTCTGTTTCCCTCCCTAGATAATAAGCCATCTATTAAGCAGGCAGATGCAATTCTAGCTGGTGATATATTATGTAATTTTGTGGGTGAATAACAGAGACAGAGAGAACGGAAGATGGTGGAAAAGAAAAGCAAAATAGGCAGAATCTCCAGTGCCCCAAGAGCTGTAATGTCATCAGTGCTCTTCCCTTTGGTATGTTGTCACTGATGGAGCCTGCAAGAAAAGATTTGCTCCCCACAACTCCCAAGCACATGTACTGTATCAGACTAACTTTAAATAAGCCTCGAAGTCCAGCCTATCCCACCAGTGTCAAGTTCCTACAGCTACCAGTCCAGTCATAGGCCTCTCTTCTGGGAATCCACCCAGAGGAACAGGGTTTTGTCTGAGATTTGTGTGTCTCATCAATCCCCCACTCTTAACCATCAGCCAATTAATATCTTTCCACTTACTTGATTCTTTGGTATAACAAACATGTCCACTGTGTGTTTGTGTGCTGTTCTTTAGCTTGTGCTTATATCCACCTGGACTTACAGACATTCTCTTGGCAAAACTTGTGCAACTAAGGCTGCAAACAATTCTTATTCAGGCAGTAAGTATTGCAGAAGCAGTCTTCTGAACAGGAAAACAGGAATCTTGGCTGAGGTTTCCTTGAGGGCAAGAAATTAAAGTATTTTCCAGTCCTCAAGAAGTATGGGTAGAGCAGTAGTATGGGTAGTCACAGGTTTGGGATCCCAAACATTGTTTTGCCTCAGTGCAGATCTGTGATTTGTTCTAGATGTGGGTGCAATTCCACCCTGAGTCTCCCAGCCTTCTGATCTCAATGGCAAGTTTGGCCTTAAGATAAAAAGAAAAAGTTTTTGGTTAAGTTTTGGGCAAACTGCTCTTGATAAAGTTTTGTTATTTTTACTCCAGTTACTCAGCCGTCCCTACCCGAAAGCTGACATAAGCTTGGCTCACAGACTTCTCCTGTGGTATCCACTGGTAGCTGCCAGCCCTGCACACACACATTAAATCTTACCTAATGAATAATTACCAGGGGACTGGGACACTTCATTCTCCTGATAACAGCACTCACCTCAGGGAATGAAATAACGTTTTGAGGCTGAACACAAATGCACGTAACACAAAGATGTCATGGTTTACCCTACATGTCAGTCATTGCAAAGCCCAGACACATCATGATGAAACAGGTAGGAGAAAAAGTGCCCTATGGGGCTAGACTCTGTATATTAACCTAGGAATATGCAGGAGAACTTGGTGGCAGAGCCACAGACCCTTTTCTCCTTTGTACCTATTTCTTGATGCTTTAATTACAACATCTTCCTTTTTTCTAGTGGTGTGTGAACCAAAGTTCAAGGTGGGGAGTTCTGTTTGCACAGGCATAGCAGGAGCAGTAAAGGTCACCCAGATTTTCAAACAGAAATTGGAAATCCAGCATGAATCTGCTGCTACATCTGAGCCCGAAGCCCCAAGAAAATAGATGTTCTCCAAGGATACTCACTCCAAAGAGCTGTTACTCTGTTTCCTCTTCTGCAGCAAAAGTAGATATGAACATCTGCCCATTACACAGCCACAGACAGCCTTTATATCAAATGTGGCTGCATCTTCCTATTCTCATTTTTATTTCATGCTGGTGAAAAAACACTTGGCTGATTGCCCTGGACTCTACTTACCCACATGCCAGAACTATGAAATCTCTCTCTGCCCCCACCCAACTAATCAGCCAATGCACGTGCACTGGGATATACTGGGCCCAGCTTGAGGCTGGAGGGGCAGTTTGGTTCCCATTCTCACTCCCACATTAGCCTCTCAGACAAAAATGCAGAGAAAAGAGTGCCAAGTGGAAGAGGTCAGGGAGGCAGGGGAACACTTGTCTAACCGGATTTGCAGTGACACTTCTAACCCACAGGCGAGCACGCTGCTGCTGCTGGTGCAGGGTTGGTTTCCCTCCTGCCAAACAAACCCAGATTTGCATTCAGCAACACACTGTAGTCTTTGCTTCTAATTTCTTGCATGGCTGACTCCTTTGCCCACTGTGTTACAAGGGAATTTGGGTCCAAAATGTGAAAGAGCTCTCATGCAGGAGGCAGAATGATACTGGGGAAAATAACACAGGATCCTGTAGATGAAAACTACACAAGAGGAAAAGGTGCTAAATTAATATGTTATGGACAACTTTAAATTTGGATGCAATTTAAATAGGTATACAGAATACAGAAGTGAGTACATTCTCCAACCTCTAAAAGGCATACTCTATAAATAGATTTTAACATCTATTAAAGGATATTCTAAGACCCACTAAAACATTCAGCAAATACCTAAACTTATATTTATCCCTCAAATGCACCACCAAATGGTTACAGCCTTACCCCAATTTTTTTCTCTTTGAAAAACAACAGGAAACAAACTGGTTTATCTTACTGTACCTGCTGCAAATACCTTTATGGCAAGGTAATTGCTAAGAGCATTGTGTTGAACAATTCATTACTTTGTTATAGTAACACATAACATTTGTCATGCCCTTTGGAGATAGCAGAAGAGAATTCTCCCGTGACCTTTGAAAAATGAAATCAGTGGCATTACTCAGAAGCCAAATTCAAAGTTTAAATTCAGACTTAAGAAAGGTTTCCCGTGCATCCTGAAAAAGAGACAATCTGCACTTTCACCAGAGCCAAGCTAGATTATTCCAGTCCTTTTAGACCATTAATGATTTGTGCCTAATGAGCACTTGGAGCAGTGATTCACTGATGAAAGCGCTGCAGGGCTCCCTGTCCTGTGCACAGCCCTGTTCTCGTCATCACAGCAGTACAGGACATAACACTGTGGGCTGCCTGCACTGGAGAGAAGATCATGAGCTCGATTGTATGCTACAAACAAAGGGAGAGCCATTATCAGACGCTGCCTTGCCAGGCTGCATGAAAAACCGCCTCTGCAAATTGCATAATGCCCCTGGATATTCCCAGCAGTGCTATGGGAGGCCCACGGGGCTGGCGCTTGGACAGGGAGGAAGCCGGATCTCCTCCCTCCCACCTTCCCTCCCAGCATGGGAAAGCTCAGGAGAGCTGTTGTGTAGGCAAAAAAACCCCTCACTTATCTCCTGGGAAAGAGCTGTGCTGCTCTGGGGTGACATCTGACGCACAGCGTTGTGGTCATGGATCAGAGGGAAGCTGGCATGGTGGGAGCCTTGGGAAGCACCTAGAGAGGGAAACAGGACAGGAGTCACACTCGCTCTCCTTGAGTATATGTCACATCCCTGTCCCTCATCCTGTGCTTGTCTTGTTCACTGAGACAGTGCACCCCAGTTTTGATCCGTCCTGTGCATTACAACAGGAAACCTCCTAAAGGCCAGGAGAATGCTGGAAACACAAAGCCTGTCTATGCTGCAGAGCCCACCTCACACAAGTGTGGAAGAGCTGCAGTTTAACAACACGGTGAGGCTGGTGTGATACCTTGGTCCTTGCTGTTTACAGGCTGGGTGAGTACCTGTGCCTGCACCAAGGAGGGACAGAAAGAATGGCACAGCTGGGGCAGAGGGAAGGGGCTGCTCGATTGCCTCAAAGTGCAGCATGAGGGTGAAATATCCAAGGAGCACAAAATTCACACTGGAACAACACATGGTGATATTCCCAGCCATTGCTGAGTAGGAAAGATTTCACCATGAGCGAATGTGACCATGATAAGCAGCATGTGTGACATACTCAGCTTCATTTCCCTTGCCTGAGAATCCATATGTTTGGAATGCCTCCTCCTCCACCTCCTCCTCCTCTGCCTCCTCCTCCACTCTTGCTAGTGGCACCAGGGATTTACAAGGCAGCAGGGAGCATTTCCTAATATTGGTTGGGTGTAACTTTCCAGCATGACTGATTTTGCTATTAACCGTGGCAAGGGGAAGAGCACAAGTGAGCAGCATTGGAGAGCACTTCAAACCCTGGAGATGAATGATAAGTGATATTAAATAGTTCTATATATGCAAAATAAATGTTTGAAGCTTGCAAGACCGTTCTTATAGACATTGCAGGGTTTATTAGAAAAGGGGAAAGTTATATAGAAAAGTTGATCATATGTAGAAAAAGATGAGATCTATGTAACAAGACAGAAAGGACCTGGGACTTGTAGAGTCAGAGTTAAAAAAGAGTTTTAAATTAAAGACAGGTTAAGGGGGAAGTGTGGAAGAATGCACAGTTTGGTTGAAACTCTCAAACCTCTGTTAAGAAAAAGGATAGGACAGAAGGTAATGGAGATAAGTGGAAACAGAGAACACAGGTCTCTGTAAATGAAGCCCTAATTAAGTGAGATGCATGTGCACACACACAGAAAGCACACAAAAATAGTAGCTGGTCCATAACCACCTTTAAAACCACTTTGGTACAAATAGCAGTGATCTGAAAATAAGGCAAGATGAACTAGAATGCTGGAATTCAAATAAGGGTATGGGCAATCTACGTATATGGGAAACTTCCTAGAAAAGACTAATTAGTAAAATACTATTATACCAGGTTTAAACAGTATAAATGTCAGAACAGTTCATGCCAGAGAGAGAAAGATAAAAGTGACTCAGGTTCTCAGAAGAGCTACATAGATTGAATATCAAGCTAAATGTTTGGCTTGAAAAAGGGGAATCACATAGAAGTGATGAAATTCATTGAAATCAGCAGCTAAAAACAGCTCTTATAGATCACATCAGATTGTTTAAAGACATTATAGAGCAGACTCATCATCAAATAAAAATTACTCAAAGCAAAAAGAAAAAATAAGCCAACATGATTAAACCATGTAACACTTCTGAGATATAAAAATAATTTATATAAAAGATAGGGAGTTAAGGAAGATGCAAAAGAACGCAAAATCTGACAAAGTGGATGTGAAAGAACAATAAAGTACAAGAAAATGAAAAGCAACTTGCTAAAGGCGTAAAATGGAATGACAGGACATTTTCAAACACAGCAGAAGCAGGAGGATGACAGAGTTCATGGGGTCCTCAGATGAAAAGGAGCAAATGAGAGAGAGGGCACAGTAGAAAACCAAATTAAATTTGTTGTGTAGCTGCTCTCCCTGGACCTCCTGTGCTGAATTACTCTTTAAGGGGGATCAGTCTTACAGGGCAGTTTCATGACACCTCCAACAGGACCAGGCTGAGGCCACTGTGACTCAGGATCTCCTACCCTGTTCCTTGTGTTAGTGCTGGTCCTTCCCTGATCCCATGGCTCAGGCAGTGAAGGCAGACCCAAGCAAGTCACCAAGGGTAAGGGACATACTGCACATGGCCTGGGATTCCAGGGACTCCCCACCTCGGTGTTACGAGCTACCAGCTTTCCCAGAGAAAAGTATGACAAGGGTCTTCTAAGATCAAGGAGCATGGAGGGCAAAATCACCAGCAGGATTTTCAGCCCAGCACACAACATCAACGGACCTTGGACTGGGTCTCCTTCCAGAAAATGGTCAGGCATTGGAAGCACCCCAGAACTGTGCCCCAGACATAGATGAGTGCACTGATGCACACAACTGCCAGGAAATCTCACCCTGCTGAGCACAGAGCCAGCACAACCCATCAGGTGTCCTCACCATGCTGTGTCTGGGTGGCACTCAGCAGGCAAGGATGATGAGGATGTGACATTTCCGAGCTGTGTGGTTCAGAGACAAAGCAGGTGGATGTCAGTCAGCCCCCTGAGGTGATTCCTGTAGGCTGCTAAGGGCTGGTATCCCTTACAGAGCTGACACAAGGCAGTGTTGTGGTATCCAAAGCAAAAAGAGAGATTTTGTACTTTATCCAGACCCAAGAATAAGATTCTCTGAAATCAATCACAGCCAAAAATACAAATAGACAACTGTCACAATATCTGACATGCTAAAACTAAATAAAAAATAAATTAAATTAAGATAACAAGCCTTTGATGGTTGCTTTTTTCCCCCGAAATTTGGTCATTTGGAATTTCCTAGCCACACGGATCTCCCAAACCAAAAAGTCAAGTGGTCAATTTTTTTCCCAAGTGTCAGCATGCTCTGACCAAGGCACCGGAGACTTTTCAGGGAGGTGTGGCTGGAAACACTGTCTCCTTTCTGTCCTAGCCAAGCTCCTGAGCCATGCTGGTACTGAGGGCAGGCAAGATCAGTGTTCAGATTCTGAGTAAAGCTAGAAATCTTGGCAAATGCTTTGGATGCACTTGGTGCTTTATTCCTAGCATGTCTTCCTGAAACATTGCATGGTCCAGTCATGCCATATGGTCTGACAAACAAGCTTAAGGTTTAGGGTGTTGTTTTTTCAATCAGACTTTAGGTCACCATCCGTTAGTCCTCAGGCACTTCAAAGCTCATGCATGCAATTAAATCCAGTTAAATAAAGGCTAAAATTCATCTTGTCTTTATACCACCTTGAATCCTGACATGAAAAAAAGTGATGTTGTGTTTGCATTTTTCAATGATCTCCACGGTGGAGATCAAACACATCCCATTTATTATGCTGGGATTAATAAGTGACTCCTGGCTCATAAAACCTTTCAGCTTCCATGATGCCAATATGTTCAACGCTCTGATTTCCAAATATTTTAGCCCCTTGCATGATTGCCATTGCTGCAGTCTCTGATCAGTCTCAGTCTCGAGTGTCTATACCCATCACATCTCTGTGACTGACAGCTGCTCTTTTGCCAAGAGTACAGACAGACAACTCTGGGCCAGAGAAGGGAATACGTATCCCACACTGTGGCAGACACCTTCCAGCTCCTTGGAGTCCCTGGCTGCTGGCAAAATCACTGCACCAACTTTTTTCCTGTTTCCCCTCTAGCAAAAGACATGGGCCAAATCCCACTGGCATCTATGAGCATCTTACCATGGACGTCACAACCCTTCTACTGACTTCAGCAAACTTGGCTCAAGCCTAATTGCTTCTGCCAGCCTTCCTGTGTTCCTGGACTTTGCAGGGTAACTGCTAAGGACAGAAATAAATCCTTTGTTTACTCTGGTAACTGGAGAGCTGCTTTAACCTCTGGCTAAAAACAGGTGAATTTTCCTATCAGGTTTATGAGTCACTTGTCCCAGGAAAGACTGGTGAACTTGGAAATCCCAGTAGTCATGGAACAACAGGAAAGGATGACTTTTTAATTGAATGGTGGCAAATCTCATAATCTGGTTTTCCTGGGTGGCTTTTTTCTTTTTAAGTCATGTTAAGTCATTGGTTTAACAGAGCTCAGGCCTGTTCCTTGCAAACTCCTGATATTTTAGCATCACATCCACATTGGGATGGAAAACTCTACTGGTGTTTGACTCCTACAGGAAACAGCAGGTGTGATATGTGACTACCTAAACAGCACAGGCAATTAATGCCTCCGTAATAGATTTTGTGCTTGGTCCAGCATGATCAGGTCTTTCAGCACAGGGACTTGTATTTCTCTTTCTTCTTTTTTCTTTTTTCTTTTCTAAAACAAAGTGCTTCCTTTTCTATAGAGCTGTTTTCACAGAAAACAGTATTGCATCTCACATACCATCTGCTTGGGAACAGCCAAGGAATTCTTAAAAGGTGACCTTCAAGGTGATTCTTTTTGATGAATTAAAAAAATGAAACAAAACCAACCCTGCAATAACTTTCTTCTCCAATTTTAACACCAGAAATTCAAGTCTTACCACCCTGTTTCCCACATCTATAGAGTTATGATGACATCCCCAGAAGCTGCTCAGGGGATATTTCTCCACTGCACAGTCAACTCGCATTCTGATTCAAATTAAAATCAGTGGCTCTTGTCATACACAGAAGAGAAATTTCTGACAGGCCAGGTGCTGTCCAGACTAGATTATGTGGTTGGCTGTAGAGTGCAGAACCTGGGACTGGACCTTACCTCTTTTACCTGTGACTGCAGACAGGAAAATTAAATAAAAATAACTTAAGTCTGGTGATTCTCCAATGCACCTCCTGTCCTCTGCGGTAGCCAAGTGGCTGCAAAAGAATCACACAGCCTTTGAGCACCAGAAATGTCTGGCTCTGTGGCCAGACACACACAGATTAGCACAGCATCATCAAGGCCACAGAAATATGGGCAGGTCTCTGCTTGAGACTGGGCCAGGTTAACTGTGCAGTAAAATTGAGCCTTGGTGGGGGTACTGATTTTTGTGTTACATCTCTGATGGCTTTGCTAAATATGCCTCACTATGTTAAGCATTTTTGAAATAAGGAGAAATCACCTGGTCCCTGCATGGAAGGGATGTTCAAAAGAGTCCTCTCTTCATGTCTGTGTCCTTTGCGGAAGTTCAGTGCGTGGATGGTAAAGAGAAGACTCAACATTCTTGGCAGTGTAAATTAAGTGTAATGGAGGAAAACATACATAAAACCCTCGAGAGAGAGATATGCAGAGGAACATGACCAAAGCATCTCTCCCTTTACAAAAATCAAAGGCTTTCTTTGTTTGATATAATAAGCCACAAATATTTCCAGTTCCTGCCCATCCCCACCCCATTCCTCCCTCTCCCCCTGCCCTTTCCCACTTCAGGTCACTTGGAATGACACCGGCACTAACTGACAAAACCAGCAGAAAGTCAATTACTCACATATATTATTGAAGGGCTAATTTTTAACCTCTTCCATCTGCACAGTCAGCTGGCTCAGTAAAACCTGTTTCTCCAGGCAGTTATCAAGCGACAGCTTTCCATTCCTGACATGCATGATTTGGAGGATCCTGCACCAAGCAGAGTCTCACAGAGCTGCACAGTGTGCTCACTTCTTCATCCTGAGGCTACACTAGGACAAAAGAAAGAGGCCAGAGGACTGCAGAAGCCTCATGTGCCCAGAGAGCTGCAGGGATGGATGTCAGAGGGAAGGTGAGATGAGTAACACATGCATCTGGCATTAATTTGGTGTTTCTGTGAGTCTTAGAGGTCTACAGGACACGTGTCAATGTCATAGCCAGTGCTTATTCACCATGACCAAAGTGTCAACAGGTTCTTGGAGAGCAGAGCAGTGGCCAGCATTTGTCCACAAGCTCTCCAAGGAACAGAGCCCTGGCCAGTGTAAGCCCATGAGCTCTCTGGGAACCACAGACCCCAGAAATGGAGAAGCAGACACCACTACATACTATACTTGATCCTTGCTGTCAGAGAGGCTCTAAACTAAACCCTGGTGGGACACTTACTTGAGTCAGTTATTGCTTGGTTCATGCAGGACCTATAGCCTTACAGTAGTGTCACCTGCCACCCAAGGCATGGTGACAAGTGTCATGTGGGACCCCACAGTGTAGGGTGAGCCCAAACAGAGTGGATTCTACTCTTCTCTCAGTGCCCAGCCACATGCTTTAACTAATCCAGCTTGCTAGCCCTGCAAGCACAGAAAAATGTGAAATAAAATCAAATTTATCAAAAGGGATGAGCAGATATTTTCTAGCATAACAATTTAACCAGCTCATTCAAAGCATTCAAGGGGGTAGCTACTAAAATGCCTTGCACTATGACAGGAGTCACACACCTCTAAGTTGTGTTGAGGGAACAGCCACTTGAAATTGCAGATATTTGAGCAAGACAGGCAGTGCCTGCCCTCTCCCTGGCTCCCGCCTTCAGCCTTCCCTGCAGTGGTACCCTGTGTACCCACAGCCACAGGGCTGCACCAGGACTAGTGCTGGCGTAGGGGAGAACAGATTAACACCGGATCCAAGTGTCTGTGTGCCATATGGCTATGGCAGGAATCTAACAGCAACAAGGAAGAAAGATTTATATCTTGCTGAGAAACATTTTATAAAGTGTGTGAAGTTGTCAAGCCTCTTTCTGGAGCTACATCCTGTGGACTTTTCAATTGAAAAGCAATTTTCTGCTTCTCAGTTGAAGAAGAGATATTACCAGAGATATGACCAGATCTATAAAACACCCCCAACTGAGGAAAGCCCAAAGTGCAAATACTTTTCTTATAGGTGTAGTTTAGAATAGAACAGGATTAGAAAAGCATAATAAAAAAAGAATTCAAAACAACCAGGCTGGTAATGTCTGTGCAGGCAGTGAAATCTCAGCCTCCAGCCCTGCTTCCAGCAGCCAAGCTCATGCATGAGAGCCAGCTACCTTTCCAGCTAGATAAGTCTGGAAGGGCAGATTTTAACAATTAACTTAACCAAACAATAGCCCCAGCTCTGCTAGCCCAAACTGTGTGAGAAGTCAAGAGGAAAAATTCAGTAGAGTGGATGAAACGGAAGCGGCAATGGAATCACGCTCAGACATAAAAGCAACCATATGTTCAACTTAAAAATAATTATTCTGATCTCAGCTGTCCTCAATACCACTGGTAAGGACTCTGGTTACATTGTTATGTGTGTCTTTTATGAGAAAAAAAGTACAACTACTACTGAAAATACCTACGTCTGCAACAAACTAATAAAGGTTTCTCAGTTCTCCCTGTTCCTGAGCCCTGTGGGATTAGCCCACTTCTAGGATATAAGATGCCCTGCAAGAACAAATTATTTATATTTGTCAGCTTTGGGGCCAGTGTTCTCAATACAGCTGGGCCTGTTTCGAGTCCATCGACCCGAGACACCATAAACCAGGTGTGAGAACTCACTTCTGCTTCCATCACACTCCTTGTTAATCCATCACCACCTCTCCTAATGCCAGGGAAAGGGGACTAGTCAAAAGCAGGATGAAAAAAGATGTTTCTGCGTTACCAATATAACAGACTGAAAGTGCCAGAGAATAGAAAGGTGATATTTTCACAGCAGAGAGGAGAAGGATGTCAATAATAAAGAAAAATGCACCCTGCAGCTCTCATGGTACCAGTGCTATAACATGCATTTCTGGGCCATCTAATAATAGCAGAATATTGATAAACAGGGGGCTGGGACTAGGCTGGACAGGGAGTGGGGAATGTGATGACGACAAAGGAAAAGCTGATGTGGGAGGAGGAAGGAATTGATTAATATGGGAAAATTAGGAGCATGTAGTTAACTCCACTATCAGCTGTCCACTTGCAGGTGAAGGACACAAGTGGGCAGACTGGCCAAGGTGACAGCCTGGCTGGAGGAGGTCTGGGGAGTTCATCACCACAGAGGTGATGTGTCCAGTGGGGGACCATGGTTTGATGGGAGGAAATGGCTCTTGTTTCTACAGGGCTCATTTTAACCCAAAGCAGCTTGAAACAGCACAGCTCCAAGTGCTGATTTAACAGGATTCCCCACCTTTTGCAGATTTTGGGCCTTCAGAGATTCCCCAGAGTGAGGCCTTGGAAAAAAGAAGAAATAAAACCCAGCAATGGGGAATCTCACCCCCAACCAGGAGAAGTGCTACAGTCTCTCTGCATGCCTGTTAAGTGCTCTTCCTGGGAAGTAAATTGCTAGTAAATAAATCAACCCATATGTCAAGGCTTGATTTATTTTTTTCCAACTTTTTCAAACACTTGGCAGCTATGAAGAGGGATGGGACGATCTAGTTTTTGTAAGGAATTAGTGAAATCTAGTAGTTCTTTTTTACGTGTCAGGCTCTGACAAGCCAGTGCTGAGCCCAGACTGTGCACAGCCTTCAGTGGGCCACAAGCAAGTTGTGACTTAACCACTGGAGGGGAGAGGGAGTTGGAAAAAAAATCCCTCGTGGATTCCCAAAATGGCCACTGGCTGATCTGATCCAGAGGTGACTAACAGTGATTTGGACTTATTTGACTCTCTGTGGCTTTACTGGAAAGTTAACTCCCCTGCTGCCAGCATAAAGAGGCTCCTTCCCCTTGCTGTGTTCCAGGGAAATACAGAAGCAGCTCAAACAAAATAACAACTTACTTCAATGTAAATGTCACAGCAAGGCTCAGGGGAGGAAGTGGGAAATTTAATTTGATCTGTGCTGAAGTGTCCTGACGAGATTGTGTTCAGATCTGGCAGCTCAAAGAGGCCCCACAATACATAGGGCCAAGAGTAGAGGACAAAAACACAGTAAAGTGGAGAAATTTTAGCCAGTCTCTGTCAAAGTACAGTGCAAGTTGGGCCTAAGTGCACCTGGCTCTTTCTCAGCTTTGCTAATTATACTTCAGTCTGTTGTTTGCTTGGCTTGAAAATATTATTTCTCTGGTTGAAACCTATTATGCTTGTTCTCCAACCTTCATGGAAGGCATTATCAGCCTTCAAAACCTCCTGCATTCCTCCTTCATGCTGCTGTTCCTGCACCACATCATCTTCCGCCAGCCCAGAGGCATCAATTAGAGGATAATCCCAGGGCACTCATATGGTGCCATCAAAAAGCTGCCCTGTCACCTCCTCACACCACTTCCTTGGTACTCACTCCTGTGATCCCCATTTTGCTGGGAGGGAAGAGCAAGAAAACAAATGTGACCTGTGCTTCTCCAGGACCTGCTGCAACTATTTGCAGCAGCTCTTCCTGTCAAATCAGTAAAAGGAACTGGCAGAAAGGAGCCTGTCATTCCAGTTTTACCAGCCACCTGATGACAGGAGCAATTGATCCCAAATGCAAATAAATACAAATGTTACAAAATAAGCAAGAGTCAGTTGTCCTTAAAAGAAGTTTGCAACCAGAAAACTGCATTTTTTTCCTTTCATAGTAACAAGTTTGAAAATGGAAATAAATTTGTCAGCTGAATCATCTGATGATGCTTAGTCTGCAGATTTCTGAAAACAATACTGGGATATTTTTAAAAGTTGGAGAAGAGTAATACAACTAAGCTGTCCCCTTCTTCCCCTTTTGTAAGCATCCTTACTTGCAATATCAGTAGAGGTATGGAACAGGGGAATTCAGTGAGCTCAGCAATGTTACACTTTTCTATCAAGTTCCTACTTTTCCAGCATGAATCTTTTCAAGTGGGATAATGAAAAATTCTTTTTTTTTCTTAAGAAACAAATAAAGATGCCATCCACAAAGTATAACAAAACAAGTCACCCAAATAATGGTTTCAAAGTGAGCATTTCATGTAAACCTAATGTCTAGTTTTGTGAAATTGCTCCTGAGAAAAGCTCTAAGCCACAAACAACTCAATCATAACACTTTCAAGTTCTCAGGATTCGTTCTGTTTTGGAACTTTTGCATTTTCCCCCTCCCTCATTACCTACTTTACTACAGCAAATATTTCAGGGAAGTGTTTAAATACAAAAGAAAATATACTTTCAGAGCTGACTGTAATTTTCAAGTACACACTAATGAGTACTTGAAAGGAGAAGGAACTATCTTTTTGTAGCTTTGTCCTGAATCACAGAGAGCAGATGGGTAATTTCAAGCAGAATGATTTTTATGTCTGAGAAACACATAGAAAAATGAGAGCAAAAGCCAAGTCTCCTGCATAGCAAGTCCCTCCTATGGCAGTCCTCAAAATGGACCATGAAAAGCATCCCCGCCCTTCAGAGCACTGCAATGACACTTCATAGCTACATGCACAAAATTTATAAACCTGTTCTTTCCTTCATGGACAATCAAGAATGGATGAAGAGTGAAAGGCAAAGCTCCTTTTCACTCTATTCATATAAATGTGGCCAATTCTTTTTTTCTTGTGCAGAGACTCGGTGTTCCTGTACTCAGTGTGAAAATAAGACAGCACAATGTTATTCTGACTTGCTCTTTACCCCTTTCCAATTGGCTCTAATAGGGAATAAACATTTCTATGAGTTCATCTTGCTCTGCTCTCCAGTATTGCTTTCAATCCCTTTGCTATGACTTACTTAAACAATTATTTCTACACTTATACAATCCTGATGCTAACTGACTCACCTGTACCAATTAAACTATTGTAAAGAGATTATCTCCATTTAATCCTTGTTGTCCCATAGATACAAATTAGAGCAGCATTTAAAATGCACACAAGCCAACTCAACCTTTGTGTTTAACTTACAGTTTTCCATCTTGTTGTTCTGTGGCCTCTGTTGCCTTACTGAATATATTCCTACTGTTTCCGATTCCAAAACTCGAATGTCACATCTGCACTGATAGAATTCATCTGTTCTCATCCTATGCCTCTCCATATTCCCTTCCCCAGCTGTGTCTGCTCTTTTGCCAGCTACCCAGACTGCACCACCCTTTCACTGTACAAATACCTCCGAGCATCTCACACACAGAACCACAGGTGGGTTTGTGCCTCTCTGTTCAGAATAACCAGAGGCTCCATGAGCTGCTGCTCTGCTGTTGCACCCAGTCAAACCAGGGCATGGAGAGGAAACAATTAGTCCACAATGGCAAGGCCTCTTTTGACTGTTAACATTTCTTGCAAATTTGCATATTTAGGAAATAAAGACAATGACCATGTCTCCTTTTATGTAGCCCTTCATCTTTCATATGTTACATGTCATGCATTAGACTGCAAACTCTTTGCTCTGTGCAGTGTCTCTGTTCCCAGTTTGACATGGTGCACTTCCAACCTTGATTTCAGCCTTAGTGAGATGATAGTAAATAAGCACTAACAAATAAACCATAATAAATTTCCCCCTTGTAGGATTTGTCTCTGTGGGATTTGGTTATGAGGATAAAATAGAAACAAGAGATCTCTAAAGATGGGTTTTAGAGCATGAGAGTTTATAGAGAAGGAGCGTGGGTGTGAGAGGCCTGCTAGGCTGCAAGACGCAGCTTAAAGCAGGCCAGAGAAGCAAGAGAGAGAGGGAGAGAGAGAGGTAAAAAGAGAGAGCAAAAGAGAGAGTAAAAGAGAGCGATTTGCCCTTTACAATACAATAAATCATCTTCTGTGTTGAATATTCTAATTCTCTTTAATCAATCTAAGACAAGCTACAAACCCTACGGTATTTACATACAACCTATAAGAATCATCACATTACCATATGGGGTTATATTTTAAACCTTAAAAAACTGCTTTTTGGAATCTCTACCAGGCAGGCAGGGTCTGCTCTGACCTTTGGACCTACCTAGGCAGAGGGCATTGTTCTATCAAGAAGGGGGATTACCTTCAGTCGGCTATACCATTGTTTCTTAGTTACTCTTCAACTCAAACCTTGTGTTCATCTCAATTTCGTTTATACTTTCTATGTTCTCAGCATCTTTTGCATGGTAATCATATCTATAAGGCTTTCCTATTTCATCCTCCCCAACACCCCCTGTTACTGAATGTATCTGAAACAGGCTGCTCAACAAGCACCCCTTGACATTACTTGAAACTTGTGGATCTAATACTCCAAGATTACTCTAAACCTGGAAGTAAACAACCTCTCTATGGCACCACCTGTGCTCCACCCACCAACTCTACTTTCAGAAAATAATGGACAATGAGTGAAAATGAAAGGGTTAATTTCTCTCTGTCTCTGGCTAACCTTTCCAGACTATTCAGTTTCCTCACAGACTCACAGCCCATCAGAGGCATGTGAGGTGAAGGATAGAATTACATACTGGGCATGTTTCCTGTACTTAGTGGGTGGATAGAGCACAACTTCCGCACTAATAATGTCAAGGTAATTAGGACATCCTGCAAAACCTGTAACAGGGAAGAAATAACCATTGTTTATGGTCATTTCTATTGCTGAGGTGGTGGGCTCCCCTCACAACTCTTCTCACCTTTTGTTTTGAGCCCATCTCTACTTCTGCAGATACACAACTGGGCCAAATACAAGAATCCCAGAATTCACAATATGGACTTGGGCTAAAATCTGATTTCTTTTTCCAACACCATCACTTCTCCCAGCTCAGAGGGCCTGAAGCAGCCACTGAAACTGGCCCCTCTGTTCCTCATGCAAGCATCTGAGCCACTGGGCTGCAGAAACACAACTCTGGCTCAGGAGTGAATCAATTTATGCAGTGTGGCAAACTTGCACACCCCCTTCCTCCACAAAGCAGACTCTAGTCTGGTGGTCAGGACAGCCCTTGGGCAGATGAGTCAGGGTTCTAAAAAGGCATCTCTCCTCTTGAGAAGAGCCCAGTGTGCAGCAACTGCTTGTTACTGGGGTCCTGTCTCCTTGATTCTGCTGGAAAGAAATGTTTTTTTGCTCGACTCTTGAAAGAAATGGCACCAGCACTAACCTTCAAGTGTTGCAAAGCCCGGCAGCCCCCATATGTGCACAGGGTGGGGTAAAATTTAAATTATTCTTCTCAGTTTCCTACTGGGTCCCTTAAAAAGCTCCCTTATTCAATGAGGGCTTTTGGTAGATGCTCTTCAGAGGAGCGGAGATCTTCCTTTGCCTTTTGTGAAGGCAGATTTTGGAGAGAAGTAACAAACTTTCCTTGAGGCCAGTGAATATAGCTGGAAAAAAAAAAAGCAGGGAATTTTGGGTAGCTGAAACTTTTTTAAGATCTCTGTTTCACAAGAATTTTATCATCAGACTAGTGACCCTGTGGTTTTGCTACGAACTGCCTCTCCTCTCACTAAAAATATGCCAAGGATGACATGGCTGCATACTGGGAACCAGTCGGATGTGCAGCCCAGGTTCCCGCTTAGAGCTCGACAGTGACCAAGGAGAATGGATGGGAAATGAGACAACTCTGAGACAATGCCCAAGCCTTTGCCTCTAAAAGTGAAGGATCCTTTGCTTGTCTTTCCTGGCTGCATTCATCACAGGCTGTGCTGCACACAGATGCCAGCACAGGCTGTCCCATACCACAGGAAGCGTCTACATGGTCAGATGCAGACAGTCATATGGTATCTCTGCCTCGCCGGAGGGCTGGGGGCTGCTGGCTTCCTGAAGCCATTTAGAAGCATTAGCAAGGACCATCTCAGGATCACTTAAGGCTGGGCAAGGGAACGTGACAGTGCAGATGTACCCTGGCCCGGCGCTGCTGGGCACTAATTCGTGCATATGCTGCCCAGCTAAACTGACCTTCTGTCTATACTGGAATACAGATAATGATCTGTGAAATTATTGCTCTTTCCTTTCATAAGGTTTCCTGGCTGCTGGGTGCTGATGTTCATAAGCACTTCAAGGAAAGCAACATTGATTTTTCCTCAGGTGGAGAATTTCAGGATGCCACGTGTCTCTTGTTTGCTTCACCAAACCTATTTCCAAGCATTGCGGTTTTGCACGCATTGCAAGCACAGCCTGCATCAATATCCTGGGGGGAATTGTAATTCTAATTAGTGACAGAGTCCTTCTAAAGGTGTCTCTATTAAGCTTGTACATAAGGGCACTCTGCTAGGAAATATCCCTTCCTTCTCACATGGCATAAGCTGTTGCCATCTGCAAAATATACTGACAATAATACTGAGCCTAAATTATTAAGTGCAGTGCTGCTGGGCTTTTGGGGACAGCCACATGTTTTATACCCTGTCTGAAGGGCCTTCTGTTTAATGAAATTCTGCACTTGCATTTCAGAACTGCCATGTTTTCAGATTGCGCTTGTGATCGTCAAAAAATTCAGCCTGTAAAAGAAAGCTGTATATTTCAGATGCGAGGGAGAGGCGAGAAAAAAGTTCTTGGATCCTCAAATAATTTCAGACTCTGGAAGAATCTGAAAAAGTGATACTGTGAAAATAGGTAACAGAATAGGTCAACACAAGATTGCTAGCAGTCAGAAGATAATGGTTGTCTATAACAATGCTTTTCATCCTACAAAATAATACTTGTGTTTAAGAGCTGGTCTTCACTTAGAATTCACTAACATAATTATACTGCTAGAAATACCAGTATAGCTCTGTTCGGACACACTTATTTCAAAATAAGAAAATTCATATGGGGTAGAAATACGTGTGTAACATAAAGTATAATTATTCCGGTAAAATTTCCTTCCCTCATCAATAACCCCCACAACTTGTCTGGTTTATTATATGTACTGATTTTAGAAGCAATCTCCAACCTGCAGATGAAAGGAGTACATCCACCCAAAATGCAGGTCCCACAGCTGGTGAGCTTCCCTCAGATGAGAACCAAACAGCTGAGACTTACAGAAAAATCCACCTTTCCACAAAAGTCTGGAAGAAGGAGTTTGGTGGCCAAAGTGACTAACAGCAATGCCTTTGGTCTAGCTCACTGTTTCATTTTCACTGCTACAACGTGGGAACAAAGCTGTGGGATAACTGGGGGTGGGAGAGCTGCAATGGTTGGTCTGGGCAGTGCCTTTTCCTCAGAGACTGAGAATTTCATATACACAGCAGCCTCTACCTCTCAGCCTTTTGGAGGAGTGCAGGCCAACAGAGGTTAACAACTGACCCTGACCCTTCTGCCTGGGAGTGGGCTGAACTGAGGCACAGGCAGCTGACGAGTCCAGAAGGATCACCTAGTGATAGACTGTAGCTGTACTCAGACTCTGAAGAATGTCCCCCCTGATTGTCAGTCTTGCTAGGCCACTGAAAAGTGAGGGTTTCATGGGGTTCCAGGGTTTTCCAACCAGTCACTGGACCTGGGGGTCATCTGTGAGCAGTCCGTGACCATTCCCTGCCTCAGTGCTTTGCTCAACTCAGCCTGCTGTGACACAGCTTTCATGGCTTTCAACCACTTCCTTCACAATGCTGCCTCATGGATATCTCCACAAGGAATGCCACTTCCTTTACTAAGCTTTTCATGCTATTTCTAGTCATGCCCAATTAGGTATTCTCCTGTCTGACTTACTCAGCCTTTGAAGACACATAGCTCCTAAGAGAGGCAGGTGCCAGAAAGCACTCAGATGAGTCTGGCATTAAGGCACTTAGTTGCTGCAGGCCTTCAAATCCCAAGCAACTATTAATAGCCGTGAAAGAAATGCTATCTTTTGCCCTAGAGACTCTCCACTACTTGTTTGTAGGAGAGGGCTTTTGAAAAAAGGCAGAACTGTCATGGCCTGGATACAGACCAGAGTAAGTTCTGCTCATTGACTGCCTTCAGTTCCTCCCCCAGTCAACTTTCTAACAGAGAGGAGCAGCTGCCCAAGACTCAGAGTTACTCAGATGTTGATTTAATCTGTGCTTAGAGGTGTGTCTTCCCACAGGAACTTGGAGATGTTGCATAGGTATAAGGAAGAGTTTCTGATGGAGGGAGTTTGGAGCAATCCTCCTTTCTGCTCACAGCTACTGGAAGAGAGCAGGACAGGACACAGTGAGTGACAGAGACCTACAAAATAATGCTGGTCTCAGGCCCTCTGAACAAAACGTTGTGAATTACAGTGGGAACCCTTCAGGAGAGAAATAAGTCACAGAGGGAGAGCCTCAAAGCAGGCTACAGACATCTCCCAACAGTCAAGGAGGAAACAAATGCCTTTCTGTGTGCAATGCCATGCAACCAACACATCTGCATCTGGGGACAAGCATCATGTCAGGGAATGATGTCCAGAAGGGATGACTGGTGACAAGCAAAAAAAATGGAGACACCTCATAAGAACCTTCTGTAGAGATCCTCTCCCATTTTGCATGGTTTTATAGGGCCATGAATGGATCACATTGCCATACATGATGCCATCTGATGAAGGAGACCAGCTTGGGCACTCAGAAACTGCACAGGGCCTCACTGAGTGGCTGAAACCAGCATAGATAACCTATGCTGGAGCTCAACTGCCAGATGCATTGGGACTTTCATCAGACAATGAAAGGTTACACAAAGCATGCACAATCTTTTAACACCATCAAAACAGACATGAAGTGTTTTCTTGTCACAGTTAGTGCAGCTTTGTATAGCTTCAGTTGATGGGAAAACCTTAAAAGTGCTCTTCTCATAAAAGCAACCACAGAAGAGATATTTCCCATTTCAGTTCTCAGTCTGTGAACAACACAGAGCTCAGACTTTGCTTATGAGACATACTGGATATCAGGAATGAGGTAAGTCTACTAATTCCCCTAAAACATGCCTCCCAGCACTTCAAGGAAAACAGCAGTCTCACTAAAGATATATTGCTTACTCTCTCTTTCTCACGCACAACAGAAGCAGAGCCATTCCCCGCCAGATGACCCTCTGAGCGACGTCCTGTGCAGACTTACTGACAGACCCCCACCCCAGCTCAACAGACACTTCACAAGCGCCTTGTCCCAAATCTAAGGGCTTGGAGGGTACAACAAATAGCAGGGATTGCCCCTCCAGCCCTGCATGGGATATTCATGAAGTCATGTCTGCACTGAAAAACAGTCTCGATTGTGGGTTTTTTTCACCCTCAAACAATCCTTTGACTTGATCCTAAACTACCCCCATTCCTGCCAGGACACTAGTGTGTCCCAGCGCCATCTAGCCAATGTGCCTTAGAAACACACAGCAGCATCTGGAGAGCAAACCCCACTGCAGAAGTTATCCCTAAAAACACAGATCTCTCACCACCGAACCCAACACTCACAGCTGCATTGCCAGCTCTGGACCCAACCCACACCTTGGCTTGCTAAGTTTGCTAAAGGCCTCTTGAATTAAGTTGATCGTAATGTTCAGCACCACTCAGAGACTGAGTTTCCATGCCTTTGCTACCAAGAGCAGAAAGATACCAAGGGAACTATTGTGGCTTCAACTAATTTTTGTTTCAGATTTTGTAGTTCCTTTGAATGAAAAGCAAGAAGTGAAACTTTAGGGTGAGGGTGCAGTGTAAATCCCCAGACAGATCTAATCAGATGAAAACAGGAGTCTCCATTTGACTCCACAATGTGGCCTGAGTTACATCAAAGCTGGACCTTACTGAGAGGGAAGAATTTGCAATCAACTCCAAGCAGGAAATCCAGCAAGAATTCAAAGGTAGGATGGCTGTACCATAGGTGGAAGGAAAACCAGTGCTAACATGGACTAGCAGCTTTCATTATGGATTTGTTTCCATTATCAGTTTAAGCCACTCTGAGTCTGCTTCCTCCCTGCCATACACTGCCATCAGCTCTCTCGTGTGAGTACTGATCATCACAGGCTTAGATGCAGTGCCAAACTGGCCTGCTGATCCAGTTGAAAACCAAAATCCTAGAAAAGTCTCGGAACAGGCAGAAACTAATCTTTCTCCCCATTCCAAGTGGCAGCACCAAGAATGGAAGTGGCAGGAAGATGAACCCAGATGTTCAGGGGAGGACAGGACGGCTGCTTTTGGCTACAATGCAAACCTAAAGCACAAAGTCCACACTCCAAGAACTCTGGAGAATCCATTTAATTTGGAAAAGCTTGTTAGAGTACATGCTCAGCATCCCCACTGAGCATGCTCACCTCTGTGCTGAACTTTCGTGTGAAACTGAAGGTGACGTAGAGGAAACCAGAAACTGAGCTGCAGCAGCAACATAATAGCACCACCTGTAAGGTGACATATCTGAATGCTGACCTTTTTTACTGAAAGTTCATTCTGCATCCGTCAGACATAATAATAAAAATAGATATTTGCTTCATCAGTTGCAAATCAACCTGCTTTGCATGTACTGAGGATCCTTAGCATTGATACCATACAAATAAAAATAAATGACAAGGTAGACTGGTTTACTTATATTAACTGAGCCAATAATATTTCAGGATTAATTATATATATAATTATACATTAAAATATGCAAATCAGTACACTGCACAATTCCTTCTGGCTTCATGTGAGCACAGGCCAATACATTTTAGTGGAGGAAGCTCTGTTACAGCAGATTTTTTTGTTTTGAGCAAACACTGTGCTGGATAACCATGCATGCATTTCTGTAAAACCAGGTTGACGTGAAGCACTGAACATCCCAGTAATGAGTTTCTGAGATTATGGTTTGTGAACACTTAACTTTAGAGAATGTGGAAGTGGCACCCCTATTCCACTGACCTGAGCAGCATCAAATAATCTCATGAGCATTCTGCACTTCTGAAAAGAATATGAGCCTCAAGTCAGTCTGCCTTGGTTCACTGGCCAAGCAAGACCATAGCCTAAATCTGCGTGTTGAAATGAGACATCCTTCCCAAATGAACACTTCCCTTCTTTAGCAGGGAAAGCTGCAAGAGAAATACAACATAAACCATAAAGAAATACTGTAAACATCAATTTAGAGACTTGAGCCTGATGCCCTCTACCTGTGGGGTTCCCTGTGGAGCAGCATAAGCATCAGCTGAATATGGGGTGTTCTTTTAGCAAATATCTCAGCCCTGAGGAGATCGTCTCTCCCAGCAGAGACTTAGGAGCCATTCAGACATTCCCCCCCAGTCCCCTAACACTGATGCCAGGCAGTGCAAAGGGCACAGGCAGTTCCTGCAGTGTGGAAACACAGCTCTCCACTGCCAAAGCCATGTGAGAGTGACTTGAAATGGCCAGCTTTGCTTGTCCCTGGGGCCACAATTTCCTCACTGCAGCATGTGGACGAGACTGCTTTTTCCAAACCTCTCTCCAGAGAGACAAGGACACAGTTCAACTTTTACCCGTTGTCCGACTCACCCCATCCAGAAGATTCACTGAACTGGCAAAAAGTGATGCCATGATATTACTTGCATGGGTTATAACCCATCTCACATTTAGGAATTTGGCCTTGATTTGTAAATGTTTTTTATTTTAATCTGTAAGGATTTTAGTCCAAACTAGGATCTGTGCTTTCACAAACACTGGAAAAGCAAAAGGCTAAAATCTTCAGTCCAGACCTATCTCCAGGACAGAACTTGGTGAAGAAACCACTGACAGGACCCAGTATTTCCATGTTTTAGAGATCTAAATGCTGATAACAACTTTCTGCAATGTTACATGAACTTTGATACAGCTGCTTCAATGGGCACAAAGAAGGTGACACCTGATTTGCAGGTCTTTGTTTCACTCTTGCATCACCTGTGCCTGCATTAACCATGGTAGGGTTGGACACCTCTGTGAATTTTCAAAATTAAAACAAGGATATATATCTGGGGAATGTGCTTTAAAAAACTGACAATGTGCAAAAAGAAACAAACCCAGAAGTTACTGAGCTCAACATCAGGATAAACAAGAGGAACTTCTCCGTAAAAACATGTTTCAAGTCTGAACAGCAGTGGTTAATTTCTGTGTTGTAAACCAGGGGAATGGGAACACAAATGGGACTGGTTCTGAGACTGATCCACGTTCATGCCATTGGAGGACAAAACATGCTGTATCCCTGATTTTGCCATGAATATTGATTCAATCTGGTCTGCAACACCATGAGAGCCTGGAAATCTCTCCTGGTCACCCATTTAGTTATCAGGCTGCCCAAATCACCACTTAAGGTAGCAAAATAGCAAATGAAGGAGTAATTTGGTGTCACACCAGGAACAAGGTAGAAATTTTTCAGGGAGCACTTTTTTGCATGCTGGCTACATCAGAACAAGTCTCCAAGAGCCAGTTATTCATGAATTACTAAGAAGATGACTGAGCTGATGCAGAGAAGGAGTGATATTTGGGTAGATTCTCTCTGTTTATCAAAGAGATGCACAGAAGAGCTGGCCTGGAAGCAGCCTTTTCTATATAATAACATCACAGTGACAGGAAATGCATGCTGTTTTCCGGCATTGAATTTCTAATTCTGGCATCTTGCTTCCCTCAAACAATTTTTGTCCTGTATGTAGCTGCACTAAAGCATTATTATCTTTTGAAAGCCTGGTTTGCAGCTTTTTGTGCTACAGTCAAGCAGCTTTTTGGCTTTGTAAAGAGTAGCACATTATTGCTTCATCAATGGGAAATATCAAGAAATTTCTGAGGCAGAGAAGAGTTGCAGAGAGGGAAGAAATATTTCTGTAGCTTGTTATGGGTTTGATGGAGATATTCTGCTGTTTTTGTCAGTAGCTGTACAGCCCTTATATAATATTTTCAGGCAATGGCAAGCTCAGTCCCACAGAACTGTTTCGATCAACGTTTTTAGAAATCAGGAAAGGAATTTAATATATCTGGGATCTGTGGGTAATGGAACAAAACCCAAAGATGATGCACTTGAACTTGCAGCCCACATACATGGCTTCTAAACACAATCCTTGCAAAAGGGATTTTATCAGCAACTCTTCCCTGGTTATGTGTGGCAAAAGTACAGCTGAATGCTGTGAAGACTAAGAATCCCAAAAGAACCCAGGGCACACCTGTATAGGGAGATTATATTATGCATTAGCCAGTCTCCCATTGCTGCTGATGGAGTCCCATCTGTACCAGGCACAGAGGTGCAGTTTGCAGAGCAGGAAGGGAATAAGTTGTGTTGTATAAAGAGATTCCTCTTGGAACAGCAGCATAGTCACAAGCAGCTTTGCAACTTTCCTGGGAAAAACAAAACAGAAGCAACCCACACACCTGATCAGCACAGTACCAAGTTCCCCTGACACCTACTGCAGGACACCACGCTGGGTCAGATGAGTATCTGTGATTTGGCATGCCAAATAAAGTATTTGGAAATTACTGAATAGCAAGAATCCTGAGCCAACCACCAGGGACAAATGTATCCCTACATCTCATAATACCTCTAACATTATTATAGTGTACATATTTACCTGAGGGTATAAGGGAATTAATCCTATTGTGAAACATTTTTCCTGCTTCAAAATTACCACTGTTCCAGTAAATGCTGAAAAGCCACTGGAGATGTCCCTGTTGATGCCTTTCTCTATTAAACCTGCTTTGGTGCAGTAATTGACTGTCACTGAGATTATTCCCTTTGCTTGTCCATTCAGACAAACTAAGCACATGGCACTGTAATTTTGGGATTGCTGAGCAGATGACTGCTTTGAATAGCCTGAAGTCAGTCTCAGAACTACAGCACCAACATCAAATTATATTATTCGAATGATCCCAGGATACACCTAAAGCAACCAGCTGCTTTCTTGGATGGGCCCCTTCAATTGCACCTTCAACTCACTCTGGTCCACTTGCCATTGTTCCAGCTCCCATTTTGAAGCTGCTGTGGGACACACGAGTGCAGGGTGCAGTGTCATCAGAGACTCCTGAGTCCAAAAAAGTACAAGCTGACATCAGGAAGGTGAAAGGAAGTGGTGAAAAGTCATTACTCCTGGTGGCATTAAACCGTGTGATTGCATCATGTGAACAAGAATAGCTAAATAAACCCTTTGTGCCTGCCTGGGGATTTTTGATTTCAGTTTTTAATTATGAGCTGTGGCCAGATTTAGTTTCAACCTATGACATTCCTTTGTCATATTTGTTCCCATCTATATTCTTGGTTCATCCTAAATTAGCCCATGGCCCAATCTAGACTGTAACAGTCAGGGACTCAATTACAACTTGTGTTGCAATCAGGTCTGGGAACAAATGATTTCCGTTTTGTGGTGTTGATGGGAACTGTGCCCATGAAAACTTGAACCCAGAGAAAGCCAGATGGTCACATCAACTCCCTTAATGGGGGAGAGGAGCAGTACTGGCAGAGCTGCTTTTGCACTGTTGTGGTGGACTATTATGAGAGCAAATTTCTTTCTCTGTCCTTTAACCCAATCTTACATACTCTTTTTTGGTGGGTGGCACATCTGGCTCTCAAACTTATTGTTTCTCTGACTGACAGTTGGCAGAGGTTGGTGAGTGATTTTCATGACAAAAAGGCTTTTGTTTGCCCCTCCTTTCCAGCAAGTAGATGAGAAGCAAAGACACACAGCAATATTCAATGAACACAGCACAGCTTTCCAGGGATATATTCTTTTTGAGCCTTTCCTGTAACAAAAATAGCCCCTCCACTGAAGTCTACACATTTCTGGAGAATTTTTATGTCTATCTATATATATAGATACGTATACACTATTGGTGTTACTCCTCCAGAATAAACATAGATATTTCAGCCTATCTGCTGGGAAGATTTTTCAGTTTGAGCAGCCTCCCCAAGAGAATCTCACAAATGAACTGAACAGATTGAACTCAAGTCTCAACCTCAGATTCCCCTAACCAGTCTGAGCAAATTCAGCTCAGGTCTGAATCCTATAAATGTGAACTAACTTCCTCATACTGCTCTGAAATAGGGAATGACTGCCTGCATTATATAAAAGATTATTTCAGTCTTGCACAGAAATCTTCTTGCCCAAGGTCACAAGGATATTCCGGCAGAGGCAAGAATAAAAATCTTGTCTCCCAATCTGCCCCTTAGGCAACTAAAACCAAACAAGTACCCTTGGGAAGGAGATATGCAAGCACCATGCCAAATTGGGAAGAGGAGGGAAAAAGAATTTGACATTGTGACAGGACAAATATTCTCTTCCTCATGGGAACATGTATCTCCAAGCCCCCTTCCAGCTGATGCTGGAGCTCAAAGAAAAAGCTGATCTTTGTTCTTGTACCTCAAAAGCACTGAGATCTCATAGACAAGCAGTAAAACCAGAGCACCAACTTTTCCCATCCCTTTCCTGACATACCAGGAGAGTTCACATCTGACACCGATTATACCACTCACCCCAGATGGTTTTCAAATACGTATCAGTAAATATTTAAGGTGTGTTTTTCCTTTTTAGCAAATGCTTTTTTCTATGGCTTAAAGAAATGCTCATGAATGAAAGAATAAGAGAGGAAATGAAAAGTCAGAGAAGTGTGTTTTACTTTTCTCCTGTATGTCACTTCCCAAATTACTTAAAGACTTCAACTGTGAAACCATTCTTCAGCAGGTTAAAACACATTAAATCAAACCTCAGTTCCATACTTTAGATGCCCAGTGGTGCCTCTTTGGATGTCTCAGCCCACCAACCCCAGCAACTGGCACCTATGGCCCCAGGTTGTCCCACCATCTCTGGCTGGTGGCATTGCACTGACTCCCTGTGCCACCTTCCTTTCACTGCTGTCCCTTGCTGTGGTGCAGGCTGGTGCTAAAGAGCAGGCTGCCTTCATGAGAAAGGCCAGACAAACAGAAGAAGGGCTTCTTGCTTTCACACCCTGGAAGGCGTGCTGTGCCCATAGCACACCCACCTCTGTGCATCTGTGACAACCCAGCCATCCAGCAGTCTGT
This sequence comes from Lichenostomus cassidix, assembly GCF_008360975.1. NCBI lineage: Eukaryota > Metazoa > Chordata > Aves > Passeriformes > Meliphagidae > Lichenostomus > Lichenostomus cassidix. The sequence goes on from NW_028147754.1 coordinate 37,474, forward strand.
GAATCCTGCTATGCAGCAGGCTCACTCCACTGCCATGACAGTCTGCAATAGTTTTTACCTCCCTCTGAGAAAACCTCCACAAAATGACCAAGTAGCACCTGGCTGCTGAGAGGAAGAGCAGGTGGTAAACCTTCATAATGCCATGCTCACTCAGAAGCACCCTTTGAGAGAGGACTGGTGGGGTCTGGTTTTCTAAGCCTGAATTTGGAAGGGCCTAAGGGTATGCAATGGGACAAAACATGTCTAACTGTGGAAAAGGCAAATGAACTGTTAGACACCATGCTGTCAGGAGGGTAATCAGGACTGGCTTGTCTGGATTACTACTATTGCAGCCACGCCTAGGGACGGGTCCTGGGCTGAGCCACCCCAGGCTCCTCCACACAGTGCAAGCACAGAATAAAGTCCATCCTTATGCAAAGAGCTTAGTACAGGATACACCAGCCCAGAGCACCAGCAAAGCCACTCACCTCCAGCCACTGTCAGTACAACGACTTGTTCAGGTTAGGAAAAAAACCCCCCATCTGTAAAAGCCTGTTGGGATCATTGGAAAAGACCCAGAGCCACTCCTACATGACATCTGTAAGAAAAAATAGGTTATATTGCATTGGCCTCTGAGGATAAGTCCTCATAATAAAGCCTGGGCCTGCTTAACTTAGCAGGCATTAATACTGACAAGAGTTCAGGGTTCATCAGTCAAGCTAATTTGTTCAACATTACCCTGCTGTTGCTTATCTGGGATAATCTTTCCTGCTGGAGGAGGGTAGCTGCAGGCTAATGTATTTGGTCCCCCTTTGCATGAACTAGTTTTATCTTTCAGCCAGTGCTCCTGCTCTGTTAAATCATTTCTGTTTAAAAGTGACCACAAAGAGGAAAAAATACATATAGATGCCCTTTTTCTTTCTATTTCACCATGTGCCAAGTAGACAAAGAAGGACTATTCATTACAGTCTTTGCAGTTTCATGGCAGCACTAGAGGGCTGACAACATGAGGAGGTGAAAGAAAGGGTTTAGGAACAAATCAGTTTTGAAAACCTCAGTGAAACTTGTTTTTGATAACCCTCATTTTAATTTGTTTTCCCAATAAAAACTTGGGAAAAAGAGTTGTGCAGGAGATAGGCCTGACTCTCTCATCAGGAGCCGAGAAATCTTTTACTCATTGATTCACTTGTGAAATTCCCCAGCAAAAACAACTGCCTGAAACCTTTCAAAAACACAGAATGTGCAATACTATAAGGAATCTGAAAACAACTCTTCTCTTCACAAAGACTTCAATGAGAGTAGAATAAATTGTGAAACCAGAACACTTCAGTGGGAATCGTCAATGGAATGAAGCAGGGCAAGGGCTGAGAGAGCATGTGTTCACTGAAGCATATGGTTACCAATTTGCTGGACATATGTTGTATTCCCCACAGGGCACGGGAGGACTTTTGGATTAAAGGGTGTAAATCATTGGTTATCACCATAGAATTAAGTTCTATTCTAAATGTACAGAGGCTAAATATATACCTTTTTCTCCCCAGAGATTTCTTTCCCTAGTCACGGCTCAAAAAAACCCACCAATCACACTGTGCAGTGCTTTTAAGAAAGAAAATGAAAATAGCAGTTCACACAGAATTTCTTCCCTTTATTATAATACTTTTTGGGGGCCAGAGGGACAGAAAAGGGCAGAGAGAAAGTAGAAAGACAGAAAAATGTCTTGGGACATTTTGTCCCATAATTTCCAGAGGAAGCCACTGATCACAGATGTGCTTTTACACCACAGCAGCACCTAATTATTTTTCAGGACTGTTGCAATATATGTTGAGGAATCTCTGAATAATAGAACCATATGGTAACATTGTCAGAAGGAGAAAATAGGAACCCAGTAGGCTGGGAGGAGGGAGAAAGCATTAAAATGTGCTGGCTGTAAATAGAAAACAATTTGTCAAACAAAGAATGAGGAAAAAGCATGCATGTGAATTGTTGAAGACAAAAATTTTCTTCACATTCTCTGGAGAAAATTCCAAGAGCCACATTCTTTTTTGTTCCCAGAACATCTGTCCTGTGAGACTGGGTACAGAGCTGTTGCAAAACATTTGGAGGACTGAGGAGAAGCTTGGACAGCAGCTTTACACCAAGGCAACAGACCTGGACGTGACATGGAGTTCTGGATGTGCCATCAGTAATGTGAGGACAAGTATTCCTGTGAAAGCTTCTCCTGGTGTCCTGAAAGGTGCTAAGTACCTACAGAAATATAAGAAGCTTTGCCACGGAACCTTTTGCTTGGGATCATCTCCAGCTTCACAACCACACGAACACAGACTTCAGGCACCACACTCTGTCCTGAAGAAGCTAAGCCAGGAACCACCAAGGATTTGGCTCTCAAAAGCACACAGAAAGAGTTCCTTATAGGCCCAAGAATATCCAGCTTTTCACAGGGCACTTCAGAGGGAAATAGATGTGTATGTAACAGATAACATGGCGGGGGGAGGTAGTCTGGCACATCATTGATGGTGTGAATTTGTTTTTATGCATACTGTAGTCACAGTTCACCCAGAGCCCAGGACCTTCTTATACTCCACATTTGCAGCTGGACTGTGAGATATCCTAAAATCCCAAACCAGTATGAAAAATCCTCAAAATCTTCCTGGACAAAATTCTCACTTAGAAAGAAGAGAGCTATCTGAGGAAAACCCATGCCCAGTAACTGGTAGGAGCATGCTAGAACATTACTGCAACTGAACTCCTTTCCCCTGACTTAATCTACAGCCTCCTGCAGTATGGGAGGTCAGAGCTCACCATCAAACACAGCCTGGGCTCTAATCTGCCTCACCAGATGGACAAGAACACACAAGCCAACAGTGTGTGTGCACTGGCACAAGGACTCCTGGCCTATGCGTTATGGCATCTGGAGCCAGGCTAAGTTTCCAGGAAAGAAAGCCCTGTAGGTTTCAAGAGTTTCTCTCTTGTAGTAGCACCAAACACAGAAGGGATATGTACACACCCAGGAGGAGGCTTTTTCCACCACACAGCTTGAGGTGGAGTGACTCCACATGCTGCTCATCCACGTGGGTGTCTTACAGTGCAGGAAACCCATCTATCTGAAATCAAGGCATCAGAAGGTGCTTGGGGCTGTGCACGGTGGTGGAACAAGCCTCTCCTGAACAAAAGGATGCCACTGCAGTGATCACAATGTCCCCAGCATGAGGCAGGAGTAGCTGTAACTGTGCAAAGTGCTTTTTATTCATTAACCTTCACTGAAGCTATGTTCTTGAGTGAACCTCTCAAAAAAAGCTTCAGGGCCACTTCTTTCTTGTCCTCAGCAAGATGCAATTTCCTTTCTCTTCCTGGAGCGTATATTTAATCATCCTGCAAGGGACCAACAAGTTTAATTGGCCCAATGAGCTAATTTTAGATCTTCATTCCTGACTTCAGATTCACTTCAAATACACTTTAAGAACAAGAAATATAATGCTATCAATTTTGGGATCACATTTTTCCAAGGGCCCCAGGAACCCTCACCGCAGCTATATTCTTTTGCGTATATAAATAACTAAAGTCACAAATGGTAATTGTTAATTATCTGCCTAATGTGCAGAAAGCATCAGGTAGCCACATCTCCTGAGGGCTTTCACTGCAACCACAGCTGATTGCAGGAACAAAATTGGAAACTGCTTCCCACGCACAGACCCATAACGTCACTGAAGGATTGGAAAGGGGAAGGAAATATGAAGACCTGTGTTCCTCCCCTCAAAAAACCCCAAACCTAAGGAGTCTGAAGGAAAGCCAAGAGAACTAAGTACCTAGCCTTTGACAGAACCAAAGATGACTACCAGTGTATTCAAAAATAACTGCAGATGATATTAAGATTTCTTGTCATCATCCTTGCTTAAATAAGTAAGTTTCAAGGAAATAAGAATAAACTCTTTGTGCTTATTTCTTTTATTTTCTTTACCTAACTATAAAGGAGCTAGTCTAGGTACAGATAATCTCCCTGCACATGAGGAAACTCTCTACAGGCTGGTTTATTCTGCTAAGACTAATTTTACTGCTGATAAGTAAAGCAATGCAATGTTTTGTATTGACCTGTCGTTAATTTTGGCCCATTTAAATGCTTCTGGGTTGCCTCAGGTGCTGGCTAAGGAAGGTAGTGACCCTATGCTAGTTAGGTCTAAACTCATCTGATTCTCCTGATCAAGACCCAGACCTACCACTCTTACAAACACTTTCCAATTTGACATTATCTTTCTGTTTTTGCTTAATCTCTCTGTCCCTTCTGGCTTTCTTTAGCACTTATAATTTTCTAGATTTATCTTTTGCACAATATGAATTTTGAATTATTTTCTTCCCAGTGTTAAAAGCCTGATCCAGCCAGAATTCAGTATTAATTCTGCCCACATTTTTAATCCTCTGAGATCAATTTGTACTGTATTTGTCATCGGTGGTTGTCACAAAATCTCTCATATCTTGCCATGACCAGCTTTTAAGTATTTTGTTAATCTTTTTTGCTCATGGTGGAAGAGGAATATTTTAAATTTCCAGCTTGGCACTAGAAGACCTGGGCACACTGCTCAGGGGCCAAGGCATTGCACAGGAAATATGTTCTCTATAGACATTCCTAGATGACAGAGTGGCAGTTACATGTGACAGACAAAACTCTGTTTTCTTAGTGATTCATACAAGATTTGCATGCACAACAGACACCCAACATAACAATAATTACATGTCTAAATCCTTAACAAACCACACTGTTGGGAAAGACTTCACAGATGCACTCTAGCTCAGAAAAAGCTTCAAGACATAGTTTCTTCTACTGCTGTGCTTGTACATCTGAATAGAGACACTGCTTTCAGGCTAAGGGCAGAGTTTTAGTTTTCAAGGCTCGTGTCACCACTACTTAACACTTATTCCTTTATTAGTGAATCACAGCAAGTGCCAACAAAGAGGATATTGACTGTAAATGTCCATGAGAACAAGACCCAGAGCATCCATAAAAGAAACTAAATACATGAAGAAAGGCTTGTTGCTCCAGACACAATGGGACAAAAACCCAACAGTGTAGGCTGTAGGTGAAAAAATTCCTTGGGTACTTGCTCTTATTTGTGCTTGCAGAGATAGCCCTGTTCTCTGAATAGCCAATACACACAAAATTGCTTTAAACACAGCACCTTAGATAAAATATAAGGCTTTCTGGCTGGACAGCAGTCAATCAGGGGAAGCCTTCTTACTGATCACATGAATTTGAAAGCACACATTTCTTAAAATCATGGAGGTGACAAGTGGATTCAATTAATGCAGCATGTGATCTACTATTAGCTATCTTTGGCCTCCACCCGCTATCAAAACTTCTGCACAAGAATAGCCTCCATGGAGCTAAGGCTGGAGGTTTGTACACACTCTCTGAGGATGCCAGTCTTGGAGCATAATCACGCCTGAGCCCAATCTTGTTCAGCTCCTTTTGTGACCCAAGAAGATAATTTGAGGCTCAATTCTTAAAAATGGCCACATAAAGGCTGGATGTATTTTCAGACTCTGACATAACATGAGTGAGTAGTGGGTATGCAGCAACAGATTCACATTTCCACCACATTGGCATTGCTGAGCATCCTTTCACAGTTTCTTTTTTGTACTCTGACAGAGACTAACATAGTATGAAGCAAGGTAACAAGATTGAAGAGCTTGAGAGATATTAAAACAAACACATTGCAATGAGATTTGCATAATTCTAACTGCTTTCCTTTCCTTTTCCTTCTCTTGAGAAGAACACAGGTGGGGAGAAATGTGGTACTTTTAACCAGAAAGGACCTTAAAAGCAACTCATAGGAATCCTTCGGTCCAGTAACTTGAAAGTTTGCCCTTATTTAGGATGTTTCTCAGCAATGCCAATTTAAAGGGAGGAGAAAAGAGAGGACCTCAATGCTAACCAGGACATTTCCTGTGCTGACAGAGTGGCAGGAAAGGTTCAGTGGAGAAATCCCCAGATGATTTAAGGAGACAAGCAACACATATTAGTTACGACCTTAATTTTCTGCCCTTTATGCCAAATCTGAATCCACTCTCTGTTTATGATATATTTCTGGTTTTAGTTACTTCAGTTTTCCTAGTAGACCTTTTGCTGACAAACTCCCAATTCCTTCAGCCTTAGTGTTATAAGGACACTGTCTTCCTGAAAGAAAGAAACCAATGAAAGACAGAAAGGACAGAAAGAAGAAATAGAATAAAAACAACTTGCCTAGCAGTTGTACCAAAATGTACATCAAAACCACACGATTTGTACCCCTGCACCAAAATCTAGCTATGATTAGCCAAAACAAATCTTGTGTAGCATTATTAATGACAATAACAGACAAAATTACAATCAAGTTTCTACTGAATCCACAGTACTGCAGCTCCATTATGTGGATATCTTATTAAAGAAATCTTAAGCATCTCTTTCTATTTCTTATTTTTTAGTTGATTAAAATGTTAAATTCTTGACTGGACATGTCTTTTTTAAAGTTTCATTTCAACCTACTTTTGCACCCCGATACTTCTGACTTTTTCCACAGTGTGAAAATACATATTTTGTTTTGGTCATTCAGAATATCTTCTAGTGTTCATATTGTTCATCCACCTCTTTCAGCACTGACTCATCTCTGTGATGTCCACTATAATCTCTCCTGTCATTTCTAATTCATGCCTTACAGTATTATGACGCACTTTCCCTTCTACACTGATGGACAGATATGGCTTGAAAGAGAGAAGTGAGAGAAAAAGAAAGGACTTTCCTACTGATCTCATGTCAGCTGGTTACTCCACAATGACACATTTTTCATTAGAATACCCAGCAGCCCAGGAGGAAACCTCTGTTCTCTCAAAATAACAGCCTTTCTTCAGCTGGATGTCATTAATCACCATTTGTTAATTCACTGAATTCCCACTCGGTGCTGTTAAATACACATTTTTGCACTTGTGTAACTAGAGGTTAAAGATGAGCCATTCTTCTAGGAAATGTCTGTAAAACATAAGCTTTAAAAAGGTGCTTATATGTCAGGAATAAGTCCTACTGACACAGGGACCTCTATTCTCCTTTAACTGCACTTGTTAACTCATGCCATGCAGGCATGCCCACGTTTACAGTCACATCAGCACAGACCAGGCACAGATGTATGACACACACCACCTCTGGCCCTGGAGTCTCCTGTGACAGTCACCAAGAGTGGCTTAACCCCCTCAGGGCTGGAGGATTTAGGGGTAATTGACCTAATGAAAGAACACAACAAACTGACGTGTTAAACTGAATCGATTATGCCTGTCATTGTCCTTGGTATTTTCATGTGTTTTGGCAGAAATCACATTAATGCCCATACTTGTGTGGCATTACCACAAGCCAGACTAATGCAATAAGCTCTGCTTCCAAGAACAGGAATGCACTAACACAGAAGGTTTCTTCACATGAGAAAGATGAGTAGATAACAGGTGGTACTTAACAGCCCAAATGAGTAGTGAGAGAGTAGGATGTGATAAAAAGGCATTATTTAGGGAGACAGAAAAGAGACAAATCAAATCTTTGGCAACAGCAATCTGAGGACAGATAGCCTGCCCAGGAAATAGCAACAGGAAAACAACATTTTATGTTGTCACCTACTGTTGTCCTGCAATCACCTTATGGCCTCATCTCACTGCCATCAGCAGTGTCCCATGCAGCTATTAGCACGGCTCCCAGCTCAGCACTCTGCTCCCTGATTTCCCACTTCAGTGCAAAAAGGACTTCATACTCCTGTGTTGTTCCCACCAACACTTCTGATAGAGAGGTCTTTCAGAGTTTCCCTGGAATTCACATCTGTGAAAGATATCCTGAAAATTATACCCACAGGTGTATTAGAAGAATTCCTGATGAAAACCAAGTGAATCATGGTGACCTACAAAGAAGGCTGGAGGTCATCACCCTCACTTCTTACAGGCCTACAACACTGAGAAGGTAAATTACTGCACACTGACATCACATGTAGCTCTTCCTGTGAACTACAGCAGTAGCAGGCTCCCAAATCTAGGGACAACAATGAAGAGAAAAGCCAGCACCATCTAGTCTATTCTCATATAGGCTGCAGAGCTCTGTGAGAACATGTCTGTGATGGGGGAAGCTTCAGACCTCCTGTCTCACAGAGCTGAGCTCTCCTCAGCTTGAGCTGAGGTTTCAGCCACACATTTGTGTTTTGCTCCAGGACTGGGGAGCTGCTTGCTGTTTTGGAAATTTGAGGACAAGGAAACCAGCAGACTCTGCAGACTGGTCAGCAGTACTGATTCATACATCCAGACAACTGGACTGATCCAAGACGGACCATGTTTGGGAAAGGGAAAGCTGCAGGGAATCAGCTTTGCTCAGCAGCAGGTGATGTAATGTCTCTGGAAAGCAAGATGGGCAGAGAGCTCCGATGCATCCTCTCTCCGTCACAAGAGCTGGGGATGGAGAATATTCACACAAACGTGAGAAAAAGCAGAACAGAGGGAGGAAGGAACAAGCAGACGGGGAGGAGGAGGTGCTGAAAAAACGGCAGGGGAACAGCTCTTTCTGGGAGAGAGTAGAAAGGATTTTGCACTGAGGAAAGCTGTCGCCAGTTATTTTTGTACAGATTTAAAAGTTCATCGAACCCAGCTCTGGAAGCTGCATGTTGTGTTTTTGGCTGGCAATATCAACATACCATATGGAGAAGCCTCAGTTTGAGCTTTACAATATTGTTTGGATTTGATATTGACGTATTTTCATTACTGAACCTGCCTTCAATTGTATGTTCTTTTCTTTTGATGTACTACAGATGAAACAAACACATAAAACAAAGAAGCAAAAACTAAAAACAACAAAAGAAACACACAGGGAAATCCCTGAATTTTGAATTAGACCTGAAATTAACTGACTTTAGTATCCTGTCTTTAACAGCATCTACCAGACATGGTAGATTCCAGACAAGAGGAAGAGGCAAGAAACACTATAGTACTGTAGATATCATGGATGCTGTTTCTCCATCTGTTTGTCCCGTTATATTGGACTGCTTCCCTGTTTTAGGGATTTGCTAAACTAGTGGTGTAAAGGAAGGGAACAGCCTAAAGATACTCCTTACATTTACTAGTGTAATAAGAAATGAAGGGCAAATAGGCAAATAAAGGCAAGCTCTCACCTTCTATGCTCCGAGAAGATCCCCAGCAGAAAATAATCTGGAACAAAAACTTGCAATGCATGAAAACATAGAGGCTGAAGGGACTGTAACATATAGGGTACTGAAGAACCAGAGATTCCAGAAACATGGGAGCTGCATCTTCCTCCTAGTTTCCCTCCTTGTAAAGATATGCCATTGCTGAAACTGTGCTTTCTGTACTTTGAAAAATTCAGGGCTTTTGTCTCTCCTGACTACTGATCACAGTAGGCAAGATGGTCAGTTAATTAAATGCCATGCAGCTACCCTGGTCACAGTGCTTGGCATTGAAGTCTGGGGACCCCCTAAGATGAGGAGAACCACCATGGCATTTCAGGGCAGCCCAGCTAATGCCTGAATGGAGCTGCTGAGAAAGAGCAGGAGAAGTCAGAGGATGGATGCAAGTCTCCAGCCATGAGACTAGAGAGGGGAGGATGGCTTACTTATCAGACCTGGCATGCTGTAAGGACATTAAGTAATTACGTGGGCCATGGGCATGTGGAATAGGAGAATCACAAGAAGAATCCTCTGAGCTGCACAGAGGTGTTGCAAGAATACAAGGGCAGTCTAAGGGAGGCCACCTTCCTGAGGCCAAGCCCAGCATTTGGGTGCCTGAAACCTGTTTGGGGTTTTGTTTGTTTGATTGATTTTGGTTCATTGCTTTTTCTTGTTTTTGTTTTTTAACAAAGTATTAAGATAGTAAACATTTTAGATCATGAGCACTGTTGACTACTTTGCTGTTGTGCTTAACACGTTGTGTCCATCCCCTGGATAGGGCTGTTTATTGCTACTGTAATATGAATCCAATATCCAACACTATCCAGCAAATACCCTGGGCTAGATTTGAACCCAAGAGCTGTGCAGTGCAAAATTTTGCATTTTGCTAGTCTCTCTACAGTGAGTCACTGGCCCTGGCCAATACTTTTTTGCTATGATACACAGATGTTAATAAAACTATACCTTCCTTTGCTAATTACCATCACCACCATGATATGGAGCAGTAGTAAAAAGCTTTCCTACGCTTCTGTTCCTCCTCCTTACAGCTCATACTGCACCAAAGCATGTTTTTGCATTTTCAGAGACTTCTTGCCTGAAATGTAATTGAAGACATACAGATAATCTGTTTACAGTAACACATCACAGTAATTTCAGTTAGGCTTCAGTGACAATTTCAGTCCTAACATGGCTATTTTTCATATGAAGTTAAAACATAAGAAAGATGATGTCGAGATGGCCAGAAAACCTGCATTGGGTAAAGAAGAAACACTGTAGTATTCTTTACTAGACAAAATACATATAAATATAAGAAAAGCTATACTGTAGAGAATCTCTCTCTTTTCCCTTCCTGGAACTCCAGATGAGGAAGTTACAGCTACGTGACTGCAGCACTGTGTGATACCAAACTTCTGTAGCCAATGTGGGTTGTGCTGGGCAAGAATCCTGCTAGACATGATCCTGCTCCAAAACCCCTCTTGAGCATCTCTCTGACAGAGACTTCTTTACTCCCTTCCTTTAGTGTCTGTCCTTTAGCTATTTTACAGGCTGCAGAGTATATCTATCTTCCAGGTAGATGCAGCAGCCATGCAACACAAATTCAAATTGCTGCTTGATTCACCTCATGAGAGTTTCTACTGCTGGTTATGGCCCCTGGTTTGCACTTATTAAAATCTGGTGACATGGGTTGCCCCATGCTATGCTGCAGAACCAGAAGCATAAGAATTCTTTTCACTGGTCTCCTGTCACCAAAACCTGTGGAAAATATTGTGTTCAAAAAGATTTAGAAAGAAGCAGTGATAACAAAGAGAGTTTTTCCATTAGGGTTAGAACAGAAGGATCCCTGCAGAAACAGTTTGCTCATTACACCTGGCACTAGCAGAGTAACTCAAGAGACCACTGGCCAGGGTAGAACCAGGTCTCTGATCTCCCTGTAAATATTCACTGGCCAAAAAAGCTCCATTGGATTGGATATTTTCTTGTACAAGTGGGGAAAAAACAAAGGAAAGAGGCATAGGCTTATCTTTAATTTGCACTGAAGGTCACAAAAACTGAAACTACACCTTGGTGGGGGGAACAAGAGAAAAACCTGCCCTTGACAATATCACTGATATCATTTACCTAAATAGGTTGATGGGACTGGTATCCCACTAGCCTGCTTACCTGCTGCTCAGTTCTGGATACTCTGCCAGCACTTCCAAGACATATTTACACCTCTGCTTGTGCTGAGGTGAAGTTGGAACAGTGGGAAAAGAAAAAAAACTCTGCTGCTGAAAACTCAGCACTACCACTGTGCCCTCATTTCTATTTGTAAGATCACTGGTGCAACAGTAACCCAGCTCTGTCACCTCACAATCTTTAAGGTATTCATTACCACAAGCACTGCTGAGGTAGGAAGTAGTCATATCATCCCCACCACAAGGCAGAATGAACCTCATGAGGGATCAGATAATTCTCCCAAAGACCCGAAACAACTTAGGTCTGGCAAACCAAAGCACAGAGCTATGTCACCTTCCACCTGGTTCAGCTGAACTCTGTGTTTCTCTTTTCTCCTCTGCTTTCAGAATAGTTGTCAGTTTACTTCTTTTAAAAGAAATCAAAAGAAACAATTTGAACAAAGACTATTTTTTCAATCAGAAATCACAGCTGAGCACATTAAAAGTCATTCTGTAACCCACTTTCTCCTTGAATTTCATGAAATGATTGGTTAAAGTTCTTAATAATGGGCCATAGTCCAAGTACTATTAACAGATTACTGCTGTTAGCAAAATTCTTTCATTTCATCATGAGGGAGATTATAAAGCACTGATGAAATGATGTAGATTAATAGGATATAGCAAGTATTACTCAACTAGTCTGACCCCACTGAAATAGCCCAGTTGTTTTTACAAAGCTCTTGCTCAAGCAGAAACAGCTGGATAACATTGTTGACACTGAGCACATGTGCATAATTATCAATTAACTTAGGACACTAAATGTACACATAAAGTAATATTCTTGGGAAATGTCTATGATTAACCACAAAGAGTTTCAGTATAAAATAAGCAGCAGTCTGATAGGACAGAAAACTCTGATCCATATCAGCAAGATATGATTTCATGTATTTCCTTTTCAAGGAGCAAGAGATGATATGCAGATCAAACAAATAGAAAAATTCTGCCAAAAGCCTGGAGCTGTCCCATTTATAAGGCAGATGAGTATCAAGAGATGAAAAGCAGCCTTTCAAAACTGACTTCATAATTTTTAGACTGGTGGATTTCAATTGTATTTTTAAAATTCTTTTCCCCATCTCTGACCTTCTGGTGAGACATGAAACACTGATCTTCAGGAGAAACAGCCAGGTCAACCCTCCTGCACTTTTCCAAACCCATTCAGCACACGGAA
>NW_028147755.1:0-50005 GCF_008360975.1 Lichenostomus cassidix
AAAAAAAAATTCAATGTCCCCTTTAGATCTGAGGCTCTGCTGCTTTCAGGGTCTACTCTTAAAACTGCCCAGAGTCCTAAAAATGAACAAATCTGTAAGAATATGAGTAGAAACCAAATATTAAGGGGATGCCCAGCAATATGAATCCTGAGGAGAAATTCAGAAAGCTCTTGGAAAGGCTCTAGATAGCTGCAGCCACGGGAAGATCTAGTTATGTTTCCCCAAACAGGCAGGTGTCTATAATGTTATTTTTATTTTTCAGGGCTATAAACCCCATATAGAAAGAACAGTCTCTTTTCATCAGCTTTCCTAGACAAAATTCCTGATGGATAAGAAAAACAACCCAATAAATGTTTCTAATTCTCACACAAGTCAGATTCAGATCTTTGAGCTGAACCATTAAGTAAAAAACTTCCCTGATTCCTTCCCTTTGTGGGAAAATTAGGCTTCACTCTCCTTTTAGGTTTGCTTCCCACTAACAATATATCAAGGCTTTAAATCTGATTTTGGAAGAATCACCACATTAACTGAGTGGCTTTGCTCAAAAACCATTTGAGCACCTTTAATCAACTCCAAGTCTGGTTATAATAGATTTTCTGGTTATAATTTTAAGGAACAGAATAGAGCACAGGGAAGTGCCAAGTGCAGAAAAAGGCTTCTCTCAGTTTGATATTACTCCAAGTGTCTGCCTCACCACATTTAATGCTATTTTATGGCAATCTAATTAACATTATGTGTGATCAGGGAGGAGAGACACTCCAGCACTGATTTAACACACACACATTATTAAGTACAGAGAGACATTTAATTTAATGCCCTACATAATGTTTAAAATGATTTTTTTTCAAAAACCATTGGGCAGACTGTTAAAAAGAAAAACATGCTCAGTTTGAGTCTATCCTTTTGAGCTGAGAATTATTGCAATTGCAAATGAAAGTCACAATTAGCCTTTAACAAAGTAACTAAGCTGAGATAAATAAATACAAAATGGGCTTTCTAGAACAGAACACCCACAGACACATGAGCAGCACAGCCTTCTCCCCACCAGCTTTTCAATCAAATGGTCACACAGAGCTCAGGTTCAGCTGCTGTGGCAGAACACAGAAACAAAATCCCCCAACTTGCTACTGCATGGAAGCCACAAAACCATTCCCTACAGCTACCAATGAATTCCCCCACTCACATTTCTCTGCTTCCCAAGAAATAAAATTACAGCCCTATCACAGCTTCTGTCAGAATGATTACACACAGGAACCTTTGCCATTAACCACCCCATGCATGTGCAAGTCCTTTACCCTGCAGGCACTGCCAGAAATGAAAAACAATGGTCTCTCAACAAAGTAATAATATTGTAGAAGGGTAGTTTTAAAGCTTTGGGAACACAAAAAAAAAATTAAAAAGAACCATGAAAAATTCTTTGCATTTCAAAGCACATTTTTAATTTAATTTCCTGCATTTCCTCCTCACCTGATCTGACTTGGGACCAGCAGAATTGTGTGGACAGACTGCCTTAGGAAATGGGAAGTAATATTTTCATCTCAGTATTTTAGCACTTTTTATTAATATACTTGCCCGGAGTAAAACAGAAAAGGGAATCAAGAGCGACTTCCTAGGATCTTCAGAAGTTTATTCTGAGCCTTTTTTGAAAGTAACAGGTACCCAGGAGGAACCAGATAAATCAAGACACTAAAAGAGCTTGATTTCTCCTCTCTCAACACTACTCCAAAACACTCTGGATTTCATTTAAAAATATTTGTGATCATCTTGATAAAAGCTCCCCTAAAATTTGAGGTGAAACATCTTATTTTGCTGATAAAAAGGAAAAGAAGCATTTTACATTGAACAACCATCTTTTACCTCATGAAAGAATTCTTCCTCTGCATTTGCAAACATTAATTCCTCCTTTGGCTGATTCTTCCCTTCTTTCCTCTTAGAATTGCTCTTTGTGGCTTCTGTAAAGGTCTTGCTGATAAGGAGGTAATAGTGGCATTTTCCACAAGGTTTGTTTGTTCTCTGCGCCTCAGTCAGCTCTTTCCTAAAGAGAAATACATATTTACACACTTGCACCATTTAAATCCTAAACAAGCACATAAAGTAAACCTTATAATGCATTAGTAAAGAAAGTATATTCCTATTGCAGCCTATTCTTTTCTGAGTGCCTCAGAAAATCAATTTTGCAGATGCATTCCTAGTACTTAAACACACTATAAACACTTAAACACTACTTAAACAATAAAAATAAGGATGTTTTTCCAGACCTCACAGGATAACCCTTTTTCCCCAGAATCTTGTTCATGGTAAAGGGTCTGTGAAATGATTCTAAGTGTAACTCTCCTTAAAAATACATCACACTATCACTGTCATGAGTTTTAACAGAAGAGACAGAAAATACTCTTGCCTACCCTTGTGTTTAATGTGTTGTCACTCCAAAACTTATAAGGCAAAGAGGCTGAGATCTGAATTTGAGCTGTGACAAAGTGCTGTATTTGTGGTGAGCTTAATCTGACTTCTAATCTCATCTGACATAAGAGGAAAGAAGAAAAAAATATTAAAGAAGAAAAAAATTATCTGCACTCGATTACTGGAGTTCCTTATGCAACAAAATTTCCTTGTTCTCAACATGGCACTAAAATAATGCAATGCTGTGTTTCAGTGGATTCACTCTCTTATATTCACCCAGCTGTTGACATAAATCTACAAACTGGGAAAGATCAACCAGCACCTCTCCTGCTTTTCTTATTACTTCATACAAGTCAAAACACTGCAGGTGGTTTTCATGAGCCAGAACTCATCCACCTTTTAAGCTTTTCCCCCAATCCAAATTTTCCATTGCAGAGCCAGACATTAACACATGAGCAGAACATCCAAGCTGCTCGTTATGAGCATGCTAAAAGAGTTCTCATTTTTAAATTTAAACAGTGTGAAAATAATCTGCAATACAAAGATAAACTACAACATACACAGCTACTTCTGTGGTGGAACAGCACATGTTCTCAAACTATATCCTATATTTTAAAGTTTGAGAAGCCTAAAGATACATAAAATATTTTTAAAATTAACTAAAGACTGTGTATGAGATAAATACTATTTTTCTGTTCATGTTTTACTTCTATCTATAGCACCAACTGTCTTAACACGGCTCCATATGCGTATGATTTCTGAAAAAATAAAAAGAAAAAACACTATTCAACATCATGAAAAAAAAGAAACAAACAAAAAAAACCAAACAAACTTACTGGAGCTGCTGGTGCATGGGCAGAGCAATCTGTGGAGGGACATTGATGAACCTTTCACTCAGGATGAGCCCCACAGGCTTCGTGCTGTCGTTCAGGAGTTTACTCAGCTGCTCCACCACTCGTTGTTCACAGCTCTGCTCACAGCGACTCAGAAGCAGCTCTTTGATTTGTTCAGCACACTGAGTGCCCTGCAATCAAAAGGTGCATTTTCTTTACCTCACAGAACAACTATTTACAAGAAAACCTTTAATGTCAAGCTCAAGGGAATTTCCTACAGGCCTGGTGGCAATTTCCCTCAGCAGCCTCTAAAGCACTGCACAATTGCTCTGCAATCATTCTCCACATCTGGAGCTGAGGGCAAACAAAGGGTGTGAAGTGATGGGAATGAGAAGCTGCAACACCACAGCAAAACTCCAAACTGCAGAAGGTCAAAGGGAAGAAATACAGGAGACTGACAGCTCATTTACCTTGGAATTATTAGGCCTAGTTTTAACTCTCTACTCCATTCTTTGCTTTGTGTTTGACCTTCAGCAAGTTATTACATTCAAGAAAAACCTAAGCCATGTACAACTTTTACAACCCCAGCTGGATTCCTCCACAGCGGATTTCAAAATCCTAGTCCAGCTGTTGAGGCTTGTTACACAGGATGCAGACTCATTTATTACTGAGGCTAATATTTAAAAACAGATGTTGATGAGGAATACCAACCTTCCTTTCTGTTAAGTTCAAGCAGCTTATAAAACCAAAGACTTCATCATCGTCTTCATCATCATCATCACTACTGTCTTCCTGGACTTCTGCTTGCTGTTGAATGCAAGAAAAAGCAACAACTCATATTGACATTCCATTTCCACTCTGTAGCAAAAGATGTTTTCCTTTCCAGGTGATGCTCAACAGATGAAAACCATGGAGGAAATCTTTACAAACACACACTGCAAATTCTGCTGCATCAGTGAAGAGAACCTCAGTGTGCTCAGAGCCAGCACAGAGAGCCAAATCATGCATCTTCCACAGCAGAGTCCTTTGAAAGGCACTAAAAGCTGATAGCTCACATTTAATAAGCACCATCTCGGCCCTGGGGATGGCAATATCTTAAGCAAAACCAATTTCCTTCAGTTTCTAACACAGGAAAGTAAATCTGCCATGTTTTAACAACCACAGAGCAATAAAGCTTTGACAGGGAGGGGGACAAAGAGCTGTGTCTTTGCAGGTAAGTCACAAGTTCCTATTTCTTATGGAGATGGTAACAAACCTCTCCACTGCATTTTCAGCATCACTACTCTCCTACACCAAAACTCAGAGAGTGAAAAACCTTCCATGTGTAAAAAGAAACTAGGTACAATAATATATCAATTTCCTTCTTTGTTTGAAAGTAGGCACGGAAAATTTCAGTTCCCACAGGAAAATTCTTAAAGCAAAAAAAGAAAGAAAACACATAAATAACTCAGGCAGAATCCCCTTCTGAAATACAGAAATTATGTAATTTCAACATAAAAAGTACTGTACTTCAATCACAAATAGAAAATCAGTCTTACCTTGATAATACTTCCAATATGATTCTGTTGTATTAATATATCAGTTAATTCAGCAGTGTTAACAGGAGCTTTTAGAAACAACTGGAAGACAGGAAACAAGATTTAAGCTTCAGGCACTGATGGCATCCCATGAGCCAGCTAGCAGAAAATAAAGTCAGTGTTGTCTCTAAGCTATTAAGCAATGCTCTGTTCCACTTCTAATTTCTGTTTTTTTAGGTTTTATTATTTAGTTTCCTTCAATACACATTGCAAAGACTAACAGTCAGCTGCTTGAAATGCTTGCTCCTGCACCTCCCACAGGCTGATATTTCCACCCTGATACCCTCTGAGTTTGGTGTGATCTGAAAGCTGTGGCTGTTCATCCCTGACAGTGTCCAAGGCCAGGCTGGATGGGGCTTGGAGCAGCCTGGGACAGTGTAAGGTGTCCCTGCCATGGCAGGGGTGGGATGGATGGGATTTAAGGTCCCTTGCAACCCAAACTATTCTGGGATTCTCTAACAAAAGGAAACAAAGTAATATATAAAAACTATAAATCAAAACAGAGAATGTGAACTGAAGTCTTTGGTAACTCTTTAGATATTACTTATCAATGGACATATCAACCAAGCTAACAAGTAGTCACAGTACCTGTTGTAGTAACTTCTTAATCCCATTATAGTCATTGTCTGATATGGAATGTGCTTCAAATTCAATATTCACTTCCTGTGGAGTAAAACAGAGAATATCAAACATAGTTGGCAAGAAGTTATATCAGAACAAAGCTAAACTAAGAAACTTGAAGAGAAGGAATAGCAAACAGAAGAAACAAGACTGATTTCCTCCTTGCAGTAATCTCAGCAATTGCTAAAAGTTATCCTTTCTCCTGTGATCTTTAGAGAACATCTGTGAAAGCAACTTTTCAAAACTACCCCACCAATTGTGCTGTGAACAAACCTTTAATGCTTTGCTCCTGCCATCTGGTTCTCACAATTACACCTACTGCAACCACTCAGACTCTTCCCACAGAGAGCCTTGATCCAGGCAGTTAAACCCTGGGAACTGCAGGACTGCCATGTAATGCCTTGGCTAAAGGTGAAAATTGCTGCAGACATTTCAATAATTACATCCAAACCCACATTTCTGCTATTTCTCCAAATCCTTATGGCATCATTAACCCCACTGTGGAACTCTGCTCAGCAGGCACACGATGAGACACAGCCACAGCAAAAGCAGAATGGGAACTGCTGCTTCTCCTTCCAGAACAAATGCTGTATGCCTAACAACATTTTTACTGGTATTCTATGTAAAAAGGACTATCTGCCAAGGCTGCCTTGCCTACCTATTCCACTGCTCAAGATCATTCTAAGTTACTTTGCCTTTTAATTGCCGGTTTCAATTACACTCCCTGAGTAACCTCAACAGCTGAGCTTTACTTTTGTCACCAATTCAGCCTCCTAACCCTCCAACCCCACATCGAGGTCATGGCCTTCGCTGTCCACTGGAAAAACAGTGTTAAAGACCTGTTTGTAATGTAGAAAACAAATTCACAATTCCTTGGGAGGTGCTAAAATTCAGGAGACACTGAGGCCCTGGCACAGGGTGCCCAGAGAAGCTGTGGTGCCCCTGGATCCCTGGCAGTGTCCAAGGCCAGGCTGGACAGGTTTGGAGCAACCTGGGACAGTGGAAGGTGTCCCTGCCATGGCAGGGGTGGGATGGGATGTCTTTATGGTCCCTTCCAACCCAAACCATTCTGGGATTCGCTAATAAAAGGAAGCAAACTAATATAATAATAAAAGAGCCAATGCTGTGTGCTGACAGCCCCATTTCCAAGCACCCTTCTCCAGCCCCACAGCGAGCCAACACAGACACGCCAAGGGCCGGGGCTGTACAACCGAAGCCTCAGAGGGCCCAGCATTCGAAAAACAGTTAAAAACTAAAAACTTTCAACACCAACGAAGCGAACGCAGCTCGGATCACCGACACACAGGGCGCAGGAGAGGCTGGGCCTCAGCGGGGACATCGCAGGGGGACAGTCCCTGACCGAGCCCTTCCGAACTGCTCCCGAACCTTCCCGAACTGCTCCCGAACCCTTCCGAACTGCTCCCGAACCTTCCGAACTGCTCCCGAACCTTCCGAACTGCTCCCGAGCCTTCCGAACTGCTCCCGAACTGCTCCCGAGCCCTTCCCGAACTGCTCCGAACCGCTCCCGAACCTCCCCGAACTGCTCCCGAACCTTCCCGAACATCCTCCACACAATCCCCTCTCCCGGAGCCCCTCCCAGCCGCTCCCCTGTCCCGCAGCTCCTCCGGGGCGGTGCATTGCCCGTCCGCCTCACCTCATCGATGGGCTCATCCGAGTCCGAGCCGGCCGAGCCCTCGGAGCCGCTCTCGGAGCCCTCGGAGCCGCTCTCGGAGCCGCTGAGGCAGCCCCGCTCCCCGGCGGGGCTCCGCGCCCGCCGCTTGGCCGGCGTGGCCATGGCGCTGCGCAGGCGCTCCTCAGCCAAGGGCGGGGTGGCGAGTGGCGGGATGTCACCGTCTGGATGTCACCGTCTGTCGCGACAGCGAGCGGCGGACGGGCAAAGGGGCAGCCTGAAGCAGGCGGGCAGCGTGAGGCGGCCTGAGGCGGGAGGCGCGGCCCGCACCGCCCTCGTCCCACAGACCCGGATTTCCTCTCTGCGCTGTGGTGTCACTTCCTTCCAGCGGGAATTCCTTCATGGCAGGGTTTCCAGGCAGGGTTTGCAGTCAGTCCCCATCCCGGCAGGTGACCAAGGAATTCCTGGCTGTGGCACTCAGGGCTCTGGGCTGGGGACAGGGTGGGCTTCGGGCACAGCTGGGCTCGATGGCCTTGGAGCTCTTTTTCCGCCCTTAGTCACTCTGGGATTCTGTGCTCTGAGAGAAACAGAGTGTCCTGAGCAGCTCCGACATTAATAAAAATTACTGTAAGTAAAAATGAGCATTACTAACAATTGCCAGTTAAAACACGGATCAGGCGCTCGCTTTGCTTTAAAAACCGTGTCAGGATTCCCCTGCACCACATTCCCTGGATAATTCCAGACAAACAAACAGAAAAGGGTGACAGGGAGAGCTCAGTAAGCACAACGTGATTCTGCTCTTTATAAAAAACACTAGTCGGGAAAACGCGTTGAAATATCGTGAGCACTGAAGAAATGGTCATTAGTGGTCAAGCCTCAGTTAGGGGAACATGTTCATAATATATTGTTCACAATTTGTGTCTAATTAATGAAGAAAGGTGGGCGTTAATGAGGCCGTGGGAAGAAGAGCATTGAGCACTCACTGTTTTCAGCCGGAAGAAATGCAAGGCACAGAGCCTGGGATGTAATTCCAGCTTTATAAATACAATTCAAGTAGGTTAAATTTTTCATGTTCCCTTTGAAGCATCAAGCACGTCTGTGCTTATTTTTTGTTGTTATTTTGAAAGATGTGTTTGCTCTGGGAGCACTTAAGTCATTGCCGAAGTTGGAATACTGATACACAGGGGAAGGATTTAGAGGAAAATGAATTTTCCTATCTCTGTAATCTGTCAGGAAAGTACCACACTGATAATTGGGGTAAACGTGCACTAAGAGAGTTGATTTTTGTTTGTATTATTGGTGTGTTTGCCTAGGTTTTGTAACTTTGAATTCAGCATCAAACTCAGCTTTAAAGGAACTAAGAACTGTCATCTTTTATTTTCATTTCAGAATGTATGTTTTTAGTCTTGCCTTGTTTCCTAGAGTATCAAAGAAAGTATATTAATATATCTGTTCTTTTAGGTGTATGAATATGTGTATATAGACACATATATTGAATTTTTTTTAAGCATGTTTAAACACTGTTTTGAAAAGGGTGAGACCCCAAATGCATCAAATTAAATCAATATCTTTGCATGCTCATTATCATGAGCCGAGGGTATAAACTAGCATGGAAAATAATAGAATAAATAACTTTTTTATAGATTGGAGGTGATTCCATTGCAGAACATGCTGGCATTGTAGGGGTTGTTACTGCTTTTACAAAATATTCTTTAAAACGTGTTCCACCTGATGAATTCCTTTAGAGCCTCTTCCTTGAGCAGTGCTATCTAAAGGCAGCATATTATTTTCTGCCCTTATCAGGGTGGATGCTCCTGCCCAGAGAATGCACAATAACTGCTTACTCACTGTGTGAGGAGCAGCACAACTGGTGGCAACCCAGTTCTTGGAGCTGTTCAAGTCACTGTTCAGGTAAAAAGTCCTCTAGATCTAATTTAGATTAATTCCATTCTTGTATTCCAGGGTTCTGCTGCTCTTCCTTGGTAAACAATGAAGGTTCTGCTGCTGAAGGATCCCAAAGACAAAGATTCAGGACCAGATCCATATATTAAAGTGAGTAAACTTTAAAAACAAACCTAAAAAAAAGTGTCAGTTCTTCATTGAATAATAGTATCAGATGAATGCAACTATTTCAAGTGGGAGAAGGTTCTTAATCAATATTAGGAGTGCATGTCTGAAATTAGGCTAAGAGAAAAAGTACTCCAGAAAATATGCTCCTACTGCAAAAAATTGTATTAGTTACAGGACATTTGTACTGAATTCATTGTTAAAGCTCTCAGCAAAGTCCTGGTATTAAACCAGCTTTATTTGAATTAATTAATATTGATGATGTTCATAAGGACAGAATTAAGATGACCAAAATTCTCAGTATTTTTACTGGACTGTAATGTGAAATAGAGGTTACCTGCTGCTGGGGTCTCTTCTCATGTGAGTAAGTCTGACTCATAAGAGCAGTGCTGTTGAAGAATGCCTGATGAAGGAGGATTATTTCTTTAGAAGAATATGTTATTTAGAAAAAAATCTATTTACAGAACTACAGAGATGTGCAGGGACATTTGCAGGACTGAGTGGGCACTTGGGCATTTCAGAGCTCTGTAACTCAAGAGGCCACAGCCCCACAGCTGTTTAACAGCAGTTGTAATTTTAAATAACTAACAATCCAAACTAGATTTGCCGGGGAAAGGAATTAAAATGTATTTTTATATTGCTTTAGTAAAAATAAATTCTTGTGTTGGCGTAGTCGGTTCTTTGAAAAAGATAAAAAAAGTTGTTTGGAACTTATTTCAAGAGCTGCAAACCTTTTCTTGATAGGAATTAGGATCATACAGCTTGGAAGCAGCATTGATCCCAGTTTTGTCATTTGAATTCATCTCTCTTGACAGCTTATTTGAGAAGGTAAGTCTTAAATTATTTCATTTGTTTCATTTCCAGCAGGATTTGGTTCATTTGTTTCATTTCCAGCAAGATCTCATTTAATCATTCCCTTTCTGGTACCTCTTTTTGTGTTGCCACAAACCAGCTGTGAGCAATAAAATTTCATGCACAACATCAGGGACCTTGCCCATGCTTGATAAAGAATTAAATTGGTCAGACAGAATTCACATTTGTGTGACCATAAATAGTCACAAGTGTTGGGGCATTTCAAGCAATGATTGAAGCTGTTCTGTTTGTCACAAAGTTATAAAGAATGGAACAACTATTTTTTAAAATTAATTTGCTTTTTTTTTTTTTTTTTTTACTTCCTGAATTTACTGTTTCTAAATAGCTTTCTCATCCAGAGTGCTATGGAGGCCTAGTTTTTACCAGTCCAAGAGCATTAGAAGCCATCAAGATATGTTTAAAAGAGAAGAGTAAAAAAGAAGGTAATTACAAATTGATATTCCTTGATCTTTTTCTTTCAGCATCATGTAAAGTTTGGATTTTATTGAATTTTATTTCATTCACCAGTAGATATTTGTAGCATGACTTTTGAAAAAAACCCATATCTCACAGTTCTTTTAGTGTCATAAAGGGCTTATGCTACATTGAGCTTTTAAGGGTTGGGTTTTCCACACTGAAGAATGAAAAGAAGAAGCTTTTGGTGCAAATTGCTAATTAGTGAGAGCTCTTCCAGCCCTGGTTATCTCATGCATAAGGAATATTTTGCTGCAGTGCCTGGTTTGCTTGCTAACTGCTTTCCTCCCTTAAAGAGAAGATCATCTCATAAAAAGTGGCCATTACTTCTGTGCCTGTATGGTTTGTCTGAAATGCTTCAGAAAAAGGGAAATCTCTGTCTTGAATAAGAAATTTCTCAAGTGAATTCAGTATTAGCTAAAAAATGAGGAACAAGTGGTGCTGCATAAAAGCCAACAGATCAGTAGTGGGGAAGAATCCTGCTAAAGAGAAATTCCCCTCACAATGAATGTCAAATCCTGGTAAACTCTTCCATATTTTTGTGTTCAGTGATTCTGGCATGGAGTTTTTACTTTATCTGCTCCATGTTTGGGCTGTGGATGCACTAATCAATGTCCTGTGAGTAAGGTTACACCCCTGAGAAAGCAGGAAATACACAGAACCTCAGCTTATGGTAGCTTTTGCAGCAGCAGAGCACTATATATTAAGATTTTGGGTCAAAACTCATCTCTTCTCTAGATTTCATCCTTAATCTTGATTAGGACTTCTGGGAAATACATATTTTAATAATAAAGCGAGTCTGTTGTTCCTGTATGGGTTCCTTTCAAAGGCAATAAATCCTTGGCTTTTTCCTTCTGATTTTTATTTTCACTGTTGTGGTTTGTATTTTTTCTCCCTCTCCAGGAGTGCCAGAAAGAAATTCAGTGTCCTGTGGTGCTCTGCTTTAAGACAAGACAGTAAAAGACTTGATGTATCTATTTTTGATCCATTAGGATTTGTACATCCAGATTTGCTGAACATGTAGTGGAGTTTTAGTTATTATCATTTTGCTGTGTTTGAGGATTAAACAGAAGTCCAAATAGTCATTTAGCATTCACATTGTGTTGCTGTGTGCTTAAATTTAATTTAATTTAGTATAATTTAATGTTTTTCAGCCTGGTCAAAATCTCTTAAACAAATGTGGAATATCAAACCAACATATGTGGTAGGAAAAGCTACAGCTTCTTTAGGTAAGATGGGGTTTAAAAAAAGAAATCTTGGCTAAATCTGGCTTGTAAGTACAGTTATTGGAGGATGAGCTGCTGTTCAAGGGTGCTCAGTAAAAAAATTAAGTTTTAGAAGTGGATAATTTGGAAGAAAGGGAATTGGATGCACATTAGAACAATCCATGCTCCAGCCAAGGATATCCATGGATATAATCCAGCCTCTGGATTTCTGCTCCTTTTGTTGTAATCTGATGGTCACTGCTTGCAAAATTGGGTCAAACCAGAAAAAAAACCCCTTTGTTCTTAATTTGCATGTGGTTTTTCCATTCCCTTTGGAAATTAAATTGGATGAAAGGGATTCTACCCTGGTTGAGATTGGACACAAAGTATTGGTGTGTTTGATCAAGCTGTGCCTCCCTTTTCTCCTCAGGTTTCTGTGACGGGAAATCTGAATTGTTCTCATTGTTTTCTGTGTGTTTTCTTTGCTGCTTTTGGTTCTAGTGGAAGAAATTGGTCTTAATCCACAAGGAGAAAAGTCTGGAAATGCTGAGAAATTAGCTGAATATATTTGTTCAAGTAAGTGGCTAAAATATTATAGTTAAATTAAGGTAGTGTCCCTTCCATCATTTAAGAGTTTCCTAGAGGTAAAATCAACTGCACAGTGAGGCAAAAATACTTCTAAATACATCTACAAGGTACTAATTTACATGAAATCTTAAACTTACTAGTTTATTAATAAATGCTCTGTGAGCCAGCAGGCAAAAGGTGATTTTTTACTAGAAGATCAGAGCTGTAATGATTGGAAATTGCTGCTAAATTGAGAGATTTTAATGCTGGTGACTTTCCCCAGCATTACCCTGTGGTTTCAGGGGGATCTGGTTTTCAGCACCAAAGGAAAGTGGTTTTGAAGAAATTAAAGTGATACTTTAAGGTTTGCTTAACCATTTTGTTATGGTTAAATCTGTAATGCTTCTCAACCTATTATCAGATTATTGGGGAATTTTTAAAGTCTGTTAGTTTACTTCCTCTGCTGTTTTTAATGTAATTTGTTAAGATTTCCAGTAGCGATAAGAAAGATTTTTAGAGCTAGGGGCTGTTTATTTTTTGAGTGGATGGGGCTGTGAGAAGCTGTGAGAAAAGAGGCTTTGTTTTTGTACAGATGTGAGAGAGCTGATGAGCAAAGTCTGCACAGCAGCAGGGATTTCTAGGGGAAAGAGAAATGGGATTGGAGCTGGCAAGGCTTGTTTTTCCTGGGCACAGTGCTCTCTACTTCACTGACTTCAAGAGAATATTTAATGATAAAAATAATAGTTGCCAAGACAAGATGAAATAATAAATTCTGAAAATTAAAAATACTAACAACACAACTATATCATAAGTGAAGAAGAGCCCATCTCCCTTCTTCAGCAGATGTATTAAAGCAATGAGAGGTTTCAGCTGATTTTTTACTGCTGGAAAATCTTTTTGTGGCAATGAATTAATAGTTGCCAATTTGAAGATGCAGCAATTTTTTTTGAGAAGACAGACAAGAGAAATACCTGTTTATTCTATTGTATGAATGTGAAAAAAATTACCCAAGCAGTGAATTTCAGTCACTGGAGCCTGTTTGTTGTTGATACATGGAAACATCCTCAAGGATTTATTGGGCTGTGCAGATCTATATGCCCTCAGCTGATCAAGTGGTTTATCACAACCTTGGAAGTACAAATTCAATTGTCTCATGCTCCCTCTTATGTATAAATTCACTTTTGTTTGTGCATAAAATAAGTAAATGAAAAGAATAGCTCTGAATTTTTTGTATCATGAGAGGTTATTGTAGAATAAAAATAAAAGCTGAAGTAATGAGATTTTTTTTGTCACCTTGTGTGCTTTGGCACTCACTTCAATTTAAGGAATTGGGAAAAAAGGGAGTTTACTCAATAACTGGCTGGCTTTACTCCTCTCAAGGCAAATATTTGGTTACAGAAGCAGGAGATACCAATCCTTATGTTGTTCAGGCTTACCAAGGAAATTTTTTGTGGAGAAAAATTGGTTATTTTATACAGATATCACATGGACATTTCAAATAACTGACATAAGTTGCAGGAGAACTGATACTGAAATATTCCACTTTTATTTCATTTTAAAATCTCTTTTATATTCTTCCTCAAGAATTAACTAACCCAAGTTAATTCTTCCTCGAATTTTTAATTCTAATTTAAGCACATCTGCAGTTTCTAATAAATCTTCAGGGTGCAGTCTGGATGCTCAGGTGTGTCTGGGTTGACTCCTACAAGAGTCTTTCCATTTGATTTTCACTCTGCTGCCCTTTTTTATTTATCCCTGAGGAATCTCCTTCCAGCACTTAAAAGCATTTTTTCTCTTCTAATTGTCTCTTAAAAATGTATTAACAAATCTGAGTTAGGAATAAAATAATTTCATTTCTTTTGAAAGCTGAAAGCAAAGCTGTGGCAGTTTTGTAGAATTTAATCTTGAAATTTTCTCTGTATCTGTTATTTATAGAAAAGGCAAAAACTCTGCAAAGAAAGTCTGCTGTTAAATTCCTAATTTAACAAAGGCAGGTGAGGATATTCACTGCCACCCCAGCAGTGGAACCAGAATCCTTTTTCCTTTGAGAAGTAAGAAAATGGAATTGCAGATAGACTGAAACTTTTCAGCACAGTATTGTCCTTTTCTTTATCTGCCTGAATATTTTAGAGAGAGAGAGCTCTGTCATTTACTGAGGGGGACAGATTTTTAAATACAAAATTGAGGCAGATTGTGTTGAGGAGGAGATCACTCCCTTTGTAGAAGGGCAAGGGGAATAGAATTGCAGTTTATCCTTGGGGAGGTCTTTTTAGCCAATATTCATACTCTAGTTATGGAATATTTTTTAATGTTCTTGCTAAGTAGCCTCTATTCTCTGAACTGGGGCTGCAGCTGCACTGCAGATGTGTTCAACTACCTTAAAGCTGTTTCTGTATGAAGCATTGGATAAATCAGCATTTGATACCTTTAAAATTTATTAAATCACATTTACTCTTTATTAAAGGCCTAAGTTAATTAAAGTTCTTTTTTGTGTGTTTACAGGAGAGAAACCCAATTCCTCAGCTCTCCTATTTCCTTGTGGAGCCCTGAAAAGAGAAGTACTTCCTACAGTGCTTAGAGAAAAAGGTTGAACTTCCCCTGGGGACCCATTTTAATTAGGCAGTGATGAGAAAAGTTCTATCTAAAGCTTGTGAACCAAATTGGAAGAAGTAAAAGTGGAACTTGCTGTGAAGTTGGCTGCAAGGGAGAGGCTGGGAGTAAACAGGGGGAGCTTGGCTGGCTGCCCACAGCTCTGGGACATGCAAATCCTTCACAGAACTTTTATGTCTTTTTAGCCTAAAATAGTTACACTTAAGTGCAATTAGGATGTTGTGAGTGCTGAATTGAAATAATAGAAATTAGTGAATTCATTAATTATGACTGCATATCCTGATTGCAGGCATACCCCTGGAAAGCCTCACTGTTTATCAAACAGCCCAACACCCTGATCTGCAGGAATCTTTGAGCAGTTACTTCTCCCAGCAGGTACTGGACACTGATGTGGTTTGAGATTTTCTGAGGCAGGTGACAATGCTTCCCAGAATATTCCTTTTTGTGAAGGAGTGTAACTGAAATATCACTGCTGTGTGTCACAAATCAGAACCCAGTAGTAATCTGCCTACTTAGTTTGTGTAAAAGTAATAATTGCTTTTAATTTTTCAAGATTGGCTTCCTGAATTCTCCATTTAGGAGCTTCCATCACTGAATTATAGAATCATGGAATGGTTTGGGCTGGAAGGGACCTTAAAGCTCATCCATTGCCATGGGGAGGGACACTTTCCATTATCCCAGGCTGCTCCAAGCCCTGTCCAACCTGGCCTTGGACACTGCCATGGATCCAGGGGCAGCACAGCTTCTCTGGGCACCCTGTTCACCCTCCCAGGGAACAATTCCTTCCCAACGTCCATCTATCCCTGCCCTCTGGAAGTTTGAAGCCATTCCCTGTGTCCTGTCACCAAGTGCCCCAGCACTGCCACTGCTGGAGGAGGGACTGAGCTGTGCCAACCTGTGCTTACTTTCCCCCAGGGAATCCCTGCAAGTGTTGTGTTCTTCAGCCCATCCGGTGTCAAGTTCTGCCTCCAGCACATTCAGAAGCTTTCAGGGGATTTGATCAACCAAGTCAAGGTATCTTCTCTTGAAAGTGCTGAAATCCAGTAGGGAGTAAATGTGGGGTGGGCAAATGAGATAGGAAGGCTGTGACAACCATCGCAAACCTTGAGTTTCTCTTTTGTGTTTATTTCTCTGAAAAAAACCCAACCCCATAGTATAGCAAATACAAATGTTATTATATAGAATTATAGAATCTCAGAGTGGTTTGGGTTGGAAGGGACCTTAAATCCCATCCCATTCCACCCCCTGCCATGGGCAGGGACACCTTCCACTATCTCAGGCTGCTCCCCATCCTGGCCTTGGTTGGATTTAGCTGAGAGCCTGGTTTAAAAAAAAGAAATTGTTTTCACCTGGAATGCTTTCCTCAACCATTGACCCCATCTCCATTGGGATAGACTTTTATTTTCTCTTGGTGATGTGAAGGTGTGAGTAGTTCTTGCTCACACCAGGCTGCAGCTGATTAAAATTCCTCTCACTTTCCCCGTTCTGTGTGACTCAGAGCTTTCAATGTTTGTAACGCCGAGATAAATACTAATCTTCCCTAAGTAATTTCTAAGTAGCTCCACTGATGGGTGGCTTTTAATACTGCAAATCTTCAGCCTGAGCTGGTCAGTGCTGTCCAGGAAGCTGAGCTGGGAGAGTTGGTGGCTGGGAGGACACAGAGCTGGGGGATGCTGCTGTGCCTGAGCACAGAAAGTGTCCCTGTTGTCACTGCAGTTTGCTGCCATCGGGCCCAGCACGGCAGAGGCCATGGAAGCTGCTGGGATCACTGTGAGCTGCACTGCAGGGAGCCCCACGCCCCAGGACCTGGCAGCTGCTATCCACAGAGCCCTGCAGCCCCACAACTGCTCCCTGCCCAAGTGAGAGAGCGCCCAGCCTGCCCAGCAAGCTGCTCCAGGAGGGGTTTTCCAATTTGCAGGCCTGGTGTCCTGCAAGAAAGTGGTTTTTTGGGAATATGCAGCTCTGTTCTTGTCAGGGATAGATGTGAGAAGATTGCATCTAAGTCTGGAATCTGTCCAGCATCTCTTAAAACATCCAGCTATTCCCCTTTCCTCGTGTGTGCACTGTGAGTGTTTTATCCTTGAGAAGCAGCTGTGAACACTCAGACACTGAAATCAGCCCCACACCTCACCTCAGGAATCCTGCAGCACACAGAGCAGGTTGGAATTGCTCTGTATGATCAGTGTTACTTGTACATCTTCTTTTGTAGGGTAAAACCCCATATTCCAATGAAGTATTTTCTTTTGTAAACTTGTTGTTCTGCTTTTCAAATATTTGTGTAAAAATGGTAGTTGTAGATGCCTAGTGGAATAGGAGAATTCTTTGCTGTGAAGTTGCACTGTGTGGGGCTAATTGAGGTCAGCTGTTGTCCCTTGTTACCCTTACAGTACAGCCTCTTAAAAATTAGGTTTTGGTTTCTGTTCCTGTAAAGAAGGAGGATTTATTAACAGGGAAATAAACTGGCTTATCAGAGTTAATAATGGTGTTAGAGTTGTCTGTTTGGATGTGGTTTATGCTTTAATTGTTTATCTCTGAAAGGGGAAAAATAATCCTATTTAGCACTAACGCTCCCTCCAGCTAATGCCAGGGCCTTCACAGGAGATTTGAATCATAATGTACTAATTTATAATCCTCCTGAAAGTCATTTGTGTTGTTAGCACAGTGCTGAGATTCCTGGAATAACAGAGAAATTCTCATTTGCTGCACAGTTCTGTTAAATTCCAAGGATGGGACCTGAATTTCCAACCAGCTGAGAACAAGAGGGAACCTGAGCCCAGTTATGCTCCTAAAAATTTAGCAATTCCAGAGGGTGGGTTCCTCCGTTACACTGGGCACAGCAGGACAAGGGTTTGGCTTATATAGCACTCCCATTTCTCATGCTGAAAGGAATCTCAGAATACAAATTGCTGAAAGATCACAGAATCCTAGCATGGTTTGGGTTGGAAGGGACCTTAAAAAGCTTCCATAGTTCCATATGAATGCATGTAAAACCCATTTTTACCTTTACATAAAGTGGTTTACACTGTTAAAGAATAAAGAACTACCTTTATTTGTAGAACATCAGGACAGATGTTATATTCTGGAAAATTTTATCTTCAAATAATACATACTTGCAAAAAACAAGTGTTCACATTGCTGAGGCAAGATCTCAATGTTAGGTTGGAATTTACAGATTTTCTTCTGTCTTTCAAATAGTTTAATTCTATTGAGTAATTTGCTGCTCTGAATAGGGTCATAACCAAGAAAAACAAGGCAGACTGATGAGTTTATATTTAATAAATAAATTTTTATTCAAAAATATCCTCTCGTTTATTCACAGTTTCAAGTCTGAAAAAGATAATACTATTCTTGATCAACTCCAACACAGCTGAAACCATTCACTTTCCAAAACAAAAAATTGCAAGAGTCACATCAAAGCTAGAAAGGCACAGGTTTTTGTGCAGGATCCTCCCTGGGATTAAGAAGTGCATCCACATATTCCACAGAAATCTCCTGGTACAACTTGGGCTGCCCTTAGCAGTGAAAGTGTTCCAGTAGAGCCCTGCTTACAAAACACATCTCATTAAATACCAAACCAGAGCAGCTGTGAGCTTACATCTCTATGCAAAACATGGATATCACTGCAAGAGAAAAAGCAGGAATTTCCCCACGGTGAAAAAGTTACATTTTTATCTCCAGAACTCCAAGAAGTGGCATTTCAAACAACGAAATGCTGGGAGCCAAACAGAGCTTTGCAGGGATCAGAAGGAATCACTGTGCTTTCCCAGCTGTCCCATGGAACACTGGGGATAACTCACCCTCAACAAACACAAACATGGGAACACCCCAGTGCTCCCAGCAAGGCACTGGTGCTGCTGCTGTGCAGTGCTGCTGTCACTGAATGCCAGGACTGCCCTCAGTACTCCTCAGAGCCAACTGCTCCAGCAGGCTCAGGATGAGCTCTGTGCGCTCCAGCAGGGACAGCCCCTTGTTGGCAGTGGCACGAAGCAGCAGGGAATAGACCTGCTTGTTTGTTTTCAGAACTGCTTCTTCCTCATTGGTGCCCCTAAAAAAGAGAGCAGAGAATCCCAGCTCTTAACCTGACCACAGCTCTTTATTCTGCAAATTATCAGGAGCATTATTAAATAATATCGATGAGTATCCCTGGGGATATCCTCAGCCCCCACATTCCCTGCTATTTCACACCACTCAACTCATTCTGTTTATACTGCAGGAAGGAGCATAAAATATAAATAAATATGGTATAATATAAAATGTACAACAGCAGTCAGGTTAATTGCAAGTGCTTCAGGAATGACTGAGAAATGCTGAAGCAAATTAAATTCATCATAGACTTGGCAGGAATCAGACAGGTTCATTTATTAAACAGAACAGGTAGTCAATAAAAAGCCACTGAAATGCAAAGTATTTCTGGGATAAGTTACAAGTATTCCCAGAACAAAGTATTACTTTCAATTACTTTTCCCATCCGATTTGCACAGCCAAGTTCTGTTCTGCTCATGATTCCACTTTGGGAGGGTAAAACTCTCATTTCATCCATTTTTACTGCCAGGCTGCAAGTTTTGCTATCAAACATTAATTTTCCCACATGTTCTGCTGTTCTCTGCCAAAGTGCACCTGAGACCCTGAAGCAGCATTTGTGAGCTCCAATTTCCTCCCTTTTCAGCCCATTATTAAAGCAGAAGGGAGGAAATGCACACAGGCTGCACAGGAGGCACAAGAAAGGTTAAATCAGAGGTAGTTTTAAGCTTGGACGTTTAACAGATTTTTAGAGTCCCATTTCACAGCATCCCAGCAGTAACAGGTTCCCTGTGTAGAATCTTCAGTGCAAAACCACAAGGCAATAATGCCAAGCAAATGTGGGGGTAAAACCCTCCAAAACAAAAAATGAGGAGTTGCCTATGTGATGAGACAACAGAACTAAACCCATTTACTCAGTTAGCTGAGACATCTGTTTGGTAACACATAAATTATCCTGTAATAATCCTCTGTGTTTCACATATTCAGATTGCCACCTTGTGGACGCTCTGTTTTAGGAGGGGAAAGCTTCTAGCATTGCCTGAACCACAGCTAAAAACACACACAGGCTGTGTTCTCTTATGTTCTTTCTATTTACCAGTCTTCCACTATCAGCAGACAACTTCCTGGGCACAATGAACTCATTTCACAGTTTACTCTTAGCAAAACAGTTCTTGCATCAGCAGTGCTTCAATCCCCAGAACTATTAACCCAACTTGCAAGCCCCAAAAACATCCTCTTAAACTAATGCTACATTTTCATAACTTCTCCTTATGTAACATTAGAAACAGCTCCTGCATTCATACACTTGCTGCTGAGGGAGTAAAAAGTATTTTCTGGGTCCCAAAAGGAACACTACACACATTCAGATGAAACCAACAGAAGGAGCTGGGTAAGGAATTTCCTGCCACCCCAAATCTCAACATCTCTTCAAGGTCAGCAAAAATAAAAAAATTAAAAATCAAGTTTGTCCTGAATCCCAGCAGCAGGACAGAAGACTCCATTAGGAATTAGTAAATTCTCTGAATTTACTAGTGAATTTTCCAGTGCATATCTTCCCCATATCCATCCCTCTCTATTTGCAGCATTACTGATGTGCCTGAATTTCTTCTCAAGCATTCTGCTTGCAAAACTCCACTGACATTTTATCAGCAAAATGTATCAAGAGATCAGCAGCACCCAGCAGCTTCTTCCCCAGGAACTCTCAAGTGCTCTGTCACACACCAATCCCAGTGTCAGTCAGGATAAAGGACACCAAGCTTCAACTTACCCAATCTTTTTTTTGGTTGAAGTCAACAATTTAATGGATTGGAGGAGAAGGAAGGACATTCTGGACTCAAAAATCCCGAGCAGTTTCAAGACTTCCTCCTTGTTAAGGCCTGCAGAGGAATCATTCACTGACACACTCTCAGCAGGAGTTTTATCCTTGCTTATCTACAGGGGAGAAACAACCAAAAATAATTTCACTGAATTCCACCTTTTAAACGCAGGGAATAAGTCAGAAAACACCACTTGCAGGTGAGGTTTACAGGTGACTTTTACAGGTGTTGCCCAAACTGCCAGCAAGGAACACAAAGCACATACTGCAATTCTTGATTGAGGCATCAGAACATTGTTCACACCAGCTACAGATAACCCTCCACACCTCAATATTTAAATATTAAATATACCAGAGAGAGAACTCCTTTTTTTATTATACACAAATTCTGAAGATCTTGGGCCTTTTAAGGGATGATAAGGGTCCTTTTAAGGGATAGCAGAGCTGCCCCTTCTCACAGTCAGGCAATCCAGGTTTGTACAAAAGTATGCTTTAATCCATCCCTGGATCATGTTCTAAAGGAATTTTTTTTATCCACTTCCAGGCTAGGGGAAAACTGCAATACATTCTAACTCTGTCCACACTCTTTGAGCCACTAACTCCACAGAAAAGTAACAAATTAATATTTTCACTGCCAAATGACCATTTTTTTGAAGGCACAAGCCAGAAGGGAGCAGGTATCACACCACTTGAAGTTCCTTTACCTGTTCACTTTCTGCCACAAGCTCCTTCCTGATGAGCTGAAATGCACCCTTGGTTTTGGTCATTATATCAAGAGCCCCAGACAGAGTCTTCAATTTCCCAGCACTGCTGTTCTGACCTAACAACCATAAAAAAGAAGGACAAATGGCTTATGTTACAGACTCTATTTTTCTTCCATCCAAAGATTTCAAGAGTTAGGAAAAAAGCACATCCTGCCCGATTCAGCTGAAAACCAGCAAGATAAAAGTGCCTTGTCTCCTCTCTTGAGGAAAATTCCATTCTGAGCAGCAGATTGCTCCAGTTCTCATATAAATTTAGTTATCTAAAAATGAAACTAAGTAGGTAGTGGTGGCTTGGAAAGCTGTTGTAAAGCAGAGCTACACTTACTGGCCATCTGGAATTCTGCAAAGGCCACTCTTTCCAGCTGCACTCGCAGGAACTCACAGGGGGCATCCCTCAGGAGCTGGAAGAGTCGCACTGCTTTGCTGTAGTGGAGGTCAGCAAGGACACGGTGCTGCTTCCTCAGGTGTTCATCACCAACCTGCACTCACAGGAGGGCACAGAGTAAATCCCACACCCTTTGGATGTTCATGAGGAGCCACTGGAAAACTTTACTTGGAGACTGTTGTGAAACAGCACTTGTTCCTTTGCTTAAATATTTTAAGTAAATAAATCCCAGCTACAGGTAGAAGGACAAATATCAAGCTCCACACATACTGAACATGTTCAGGATGGAATTTAAAGCAGTGTGGAGCAATACCTGGTTCCTGAGGCAGCTGTGGTACATTGAAGCCAGCCTGTGGTGGATGGTGGCAGCTCGGTACTGGCACAGGGGCTGCCGTTCAGACACTGTATCCACATCGCAGTACTTCAAGGACTTCATCATGGCTTCGCTGACTTCCTTCTCTATCTACAACATAAGGAAATAAATACACCCCAAATTAAAAAAAAAAAATTAAAAAATATCCCTGGAGAGGGGCTTCTCACAAGGGCATGTGGTGGTAGGATAAGGAGAGTAGGTATTGGGAAGGAATTGTTCCCTTGAGGGTGGGCAGGCCCTGGCACAGGGTGCCCAGAGAAGCTGTGGCTGCCCCTGGATCCCTGGCAGTGTCCAAGGCCAGGTTGGATGAGGTTTGGAGCAACCTGGGACAGTGGAAGACACCCCTGCCCATGGCAGGGAACAGGATGGGTTTTAAGGTCTTTCCCAACCCAAATCATTGTGTGATTCTACAATTCCAGTACCACTTTTGCTCCCTGTTCAGTTTTCAGGACAACACCACATTTTTTTTCAGATACAATGAATGCTTTCTGTTACCTGTTCCTGAGCCTTTCTTGACAAGGGAGCATAATCCTGCTGTAGAGTTGCCATAGTGAAATATGTAGTAGACAATTCCCAGTTCACAGAATCCCAAACAGCAGGATGCACATCTCTCTTCCCCAGCGACCTCAATGCCTTCAGGTAGTAGTCAATAGCCTACAAACGACAGAATCATACATACATAGTTACTGCCTGCATTCACAACAACCAGAAATTAATTTCCTTCTACCCAAAGTATCTCTCTGAGCCTTCTTCAGTATATCCCATTTGATAATCACTTTAATCCTGACCATGCAGTTCTCTCTCCCTTGTGTGTGGCACTGCATTATGTTAAATATCAGCAACTGAATGTCACAGCAATCAAACCTCAACAACACCACCAAAACCTACACAGCAAGGATTAGCATAGTACAGAAGCAGGAGAGCTATCCCAGGTTATTCCACCCAAAATTAAATACAGTTACCAAAGCAGTCACAAATACCTCACAAAAAGGCATTTTGTGGTTTGAGCCCTGCTAAAACCAGGGAGGCGTTACCTTATTGTAATAAAGGGCCTCTTCTGGGGAAAACTCCCTTTTGAAGTCCCCTTCAGCTGCACAGTGGGCCTGAGCACAGATCCTCATCAGCCTCCCCGTGTTGCACAGCAGAAGGGCAGCATTGGTGGCATCATCAATGGATTCAAAATTCTGAATTCCTTCTTCAAAGCAGGAGAAACTTTTCTTCCAGAGCTGCTGCTCCGTCGTGGAGACGTTTTTACTCACTAGGGTGAAGCACAAGGCTTAGAGACTCACCCAAATTCCTCAGAGGATCTGAACAAACATTTCCATTATGTCTCCCTTATAAACCATCTTTTAGAATTTAAGGGTGGGAAATGATTCTGAAGACCCAATTAATGGAAAATACTCCTAAGATTTC
This sequence comes from Lichenostomus cassidix, assembly GCF_008360975.1. Lineage (NCBI taxonomy): Eukaryota > Metazoa > Chordata > Aves > Passeriformes > Meliphagidae > Lichenostomus > Lichenostomus cassidix. Next base: position 23,608 of record NW_028147755.1, read on the forward strand.
CACATGTTTGAGGGTTTAATTCCTGAGGTGTGCTATTACACATGCTACACTTCCAAAAGAATTCCAATGATATGACACACAGAATCCCAGGAAATTAACAGGATAAACCAGATTTGTTTCCACAGTAATAATTCAGGGGATTGGAGTTACTGCTATACATTTTCAGTATGAAGCAAATAAAACATGACTTTTACAGACAGGTAAATTAAGCTTCTGCTTGTTCATGCTGGGCTAAACCAAACACATCAAGAATGCAACATGCCCTCTCCTTCACAAAAGAGTTACAAGTTTCTCTGATGGTTTTTTGAGAGCATTCTACACATTTTAAAGGAATTTTTCCAAATTATGTATTCCATTACTCAGTCTACGCTCAATTAACTACAGTGCACAAGCCACAGTAACCTATTGTACACAAATAATTACAATGGACATTAAAAAACTATCAAGTCATTTAAATGTCCTCTTTATAATCAGAAATAGATTTTCCATACAATTAGTGAGCTTGATGACTGCTGTAGCTCCATGAAATAGTCAGGAATGGAAAAAGGATACTTGCCCACTCTCTCTGTCTGCACTGCAGCAGCTTGGTTCATGTAGAACACTCCAATCTCATTCCTGATATTGCCCATCCTCTTGAGCACTTGGATGTGCTGCTCTGGGTTTTGGCTTTTTAAATTACTGAAGAGTAGGATTTCATAAGCTGCTTCATAGCATTTACAGCTGACTGAAAGCTGGTATTCCAAGTCTGTGGATAAATCTGTAGCCCAGGCAAACACTGGAAAACAAAACACAAAGCCTTCATGTCTAACAGTATTTCTCTATTTAAATCTGTGGTAGTCAAGGGAAAAATGCCCAGAGAGATGACCAAGTACATGTCAGAACAATCCCACAGACAGGTAGGTTTTATTTATTACTGAAACAGTTACTGTCTGCAGTTGTTTCACAGCTCCAGGCCATGTCATATAATACCTTGACAATCCCCTTCTGTATGACAGGCAGGAAGGATGAGCTTTCTCTGAAGAAAACAGAGGCGAAGTGCAATAAACCCTCTGCCACAAGTTTTCTCCATGCATGACTTTGAGGAAACCCTATGAAATTATTTATCTCTGTCATGTATCCAAAGTCTGGCAGTTCTCCTGTGTAAGGATCATACCTTGGCACCTGGATTCTCTGTGAAGGCTGTGTAATATCTCCTGATCCTCTTTAGTCTGGTAATTATATTCTTCAAGGTAAGCTGCTCTGTTGTTTGCATTCTGAGCCAGCATCAACTGGATATCTCCACAAAGGGTTAAGCACTGACACAGGAACACCAGCACCTCGGGCAGCATGCTGCCACACAGGCAGCAGTAGGTATCTGGTGGGGAAAAAAGAAAAAAAAACAAACCATGGATGAGGGAGGGGGAAAGAAAAGAATTACACCTCAAAAGGCTTGACAGACTGACAGGATAATTGGGTTTTGTGTTACCTGTCTGCACACAGAGAATAAATGTGACAACACATGTTCTCTTCAGAAGAAATAAGCTATTTTAAAGTCAGAGTTGTTCTGCATAGCTGATGGTTTAACAAGAGCCCCTGTGTTGTCCAAACTGAGCAGTCACTCTGGCAATTACAAATGCTCATCTCAGATTTGACTAAAGGAAAACTGACTTTCTGCAGACTAACTCAAATGAGATACAGCCTGAAGAGTTAATTTCCAGGAGGTGGAGTTTCAAGTTGATTCTCCAGTCTACAAAAGACTGAAAGGTGCCGAGTGCTCTGAGTTATTGAGAAGTATGTTGATGCTTTGTGCTGCTTTATAAATGTCCTCCTGCCCTAAGGAATCTTTCCTTCCCTTATGGCAGGGAAGTAGCAGCACTTTACCACTAAGCTACTGGCATTTCCCAATTAGTTACTCTCATTATGGCAATATTAGTCTAAACAGCCTGATTTTACTCTTTTCCTTCTCCTCAGTAATACTTCAAGATGTATTCTATTTCAGAGGAGCATCCAATTCAGCTGATGAACAAGTCTGGTGTTTCTCAGAGTCAAGGACACATTTATATAACATAGGAACCACCAGGGAAAAAACACCAGCTTGCAGCAGCATCACTTGGAGCAGTGTGACTGCCTTGGCACCAGGGAAACCTCTCCCAAATTCAACTGCTCTGAAGCTCCAAATGTGCCTTCAAATTCCCAGTCTGTCAAAATGGGATCATTTTCAATCGATCACTCACAAAAGTTATCCTCACTACAGACTTCTGTCCTGAATAATAAGCTGAACACTTAGTTCAGTTAAACACATGCTTGTCAGACCTGTCACTGCCCCACACTGGGATAAATCAGGCACACAGTATCTGATATGGTGACAGGTGTCTCCAGGCAGTGGCACAGGTGACAAATCCATGCAAAGAACTTACCATGGCACTGCAAGGCCAGCTTGATGTATCGCAGTGCTCGCCCATATTTCTGCAGGATCATAGCAGCATCAGATAGGACATAATAAGCTCTTGAAGATTTCAAAATGAGCTGGAGTTTCATTTTATATTGCCACGATCCAGGAATCATTCCTGACTGGCTGGAATGCTTCCCCTTCTGGAATGAGCCCACTGTAAGAGGAACAGAACCTTGTCAGTGAATCTCCCAACTAACATATGGCAGAGGTTGGACATGACTCCCTCAGCACAGCCAGAGTGGGAATTGCCTGACTGCAGCCCTGCACAAGCAGAGTTCTCCAGCTTGGCTGCCACTCCCTTTATCCTCTGCAAAACAGACCCAATCTGTGGCACTTTTCCATGCACTGCACCTGATAGCAGGATGCTGGGATCCAGTGGGACAGTGACAGTGCAGTGACCTCTCTGACCTCAGACAGCCTGTGAAACACAGGAGCAGAGGCCAACACCACTCCCTTAAGGAGCAGTGGAAAAGAACAAGAAAGCCACTGTCATGTTCTGCACCACCTCCTTTAGATAAATGCTCAGTTTCTGTATGAACTGTCTCGGTGAGAAAGCCTCCATTTGTGGGTTTAGCCTCCAGCACACAAGACCCTGGATAATCTGCTCCTTCCCACAAGGAAAACCAAGGACTCTCCTGCACTCATTTCAAGATATCCTCTGCATAACATTATGAAGCTTTTCTTTGTTGCTGCAGTGCCTGTGAAACCAGAAGGATGCTGGTCTAAGGCCTGTTCCTACCAAAGGACAGAATTTTGCCCTGACAGTATTTGCACACAGAAATGAGTCTCTTGTGTAAGATGGACCTACAAGGCTTGACTTATAAACCCCCTATCTTGTAATATATATAAGTATAAAATAAGCAAATACAGTAAATAAACTCTTAAGCACCACATGTTCTACTAGGACAAAGGTAAATCTAATCCAGTAACACCTCACCTAGCTAAAGACACACACACTGCACTGCACATACATTATATCCACACATTATTAGTAGTTTTCTTGAAGTTAGAAATTGCAGAATTTAGAGACTCATCCTTTCCACATGTATGTAAATATGTACACGTGGCAGAGAAAATACATAACTTGCATCACAGAAAACAAACCCATGGACTGGAAAACAAAAGTGGACAAGTAACACTGCTGTTACTTCAGGGATGGACTCAAGTACAGATCCAGGAATCTGTGTGAATATGAATAACTCAAAACTGAACTGGCTTCTTATTCAGAGAGAGAAGGGAAGAGAAAGGAAAGAATAAAGAATTGTACAAGTAGGCAAGACAAATTTATTTCTGAGCTATGCTTACAGGGCTCCTTGCCCTGCAGTGAACTCTACTACTTTCAAAGGAAAAGTCTTTCCTGGAACTTTTTATGTCACTCCAGAGCAAAATAAAACAGAGATACTGTAGTCTGAAACTTCTGGAGTTTGACCATTTAAGCAAACAAAATATCTTTTATTTGCTGCTTCCTTTCACAATTGTAGAGGTACAAGAAAGGAAACAAAATCCTAGTTAACATTTTACATGCAATTCAAGCACCAAGCATAAACGAGGAGCAAAACTTGCCAGAAGGGAGAAATTCTTCCAGAGAACATCCAGGTCACACACTCACACACACACACAAAGAAATTAAGACTATTTTTAAAACAACCCACAAAACTTACGGTGCTTCGCATACCAAACCTCAAAATAACAACCCCTTATGGAAGTCATCTGAAAGCCACATCTAAATAGGGTCCAGTAAAATCATGTGTTGACTAATAAAGGTTCTTTGCTATGCAAAATAACTCAAATGAGCTTCTCTTTTCATATTTAAAAAGGAACAGACTGTTCTCCAATTTTCAGTGCACTACTTGTCCTTAGGCAATAGTGTAATTAGTGATTTAAACACACTGTTTTGACAATCAAAATAAAGTAGCAGCAGTTTGTGTTGGCACTGGCAAGGTCTTATTTGCACAACAATACAACTTACTTTTGTCTAGAAATAAGGCCATCTGTTTTTCCAGAGACTCAGGACCACCACTGGTGGATTCATCTTCATATTTCAACGGGATTGGAGTGCTGGGGTCAGCTGCAGGAAGGTCACCCTCTTTTTTAACACTGCTGTCAACAGACTTCAAACCCTGCAAAAGGAAGAAATCATTTCCTTCACCTTGGCAGCAATATGTAGCAAATACAGAGCAGATGAAGAACTGGGTGGGAGGTGAAGTCTCTTTAGGAAGCTGGCAATGAACTCACCTCCAGGACGTGGTTGAGCACCAGCCTGCAGCGCTCCTCAGTGCCGTGGCAGACAGGGAATGCACAGCTGGGCTGCATTGGGGCACCAGGGAGGGAAGAGAACAAATGTTCAACACAGGAAATATAAAAACGACTGGCCAGAAGATGCACATGAGAGATAAGATCAAGACAAAGTGGAATATGGTGGGGAAAAAAAAATCAGCATGAAGTCTGCTCTACCATAAAACTCCAACACCTCAGATTTTATGAGCAGCACATGAAAAGGTTCTTTGCCCACTTCAGTTAACCTGGAGACAAAATTAACAGGGAACTGAATTTCACTACCCAATTTTGTCCCATGAACTGAATCATCCAAGAAGACCTTTAGAAACCCTCCAGTGTCACTTACACGTATTCGATGCACAGACTTGTACTTTTCTGGAACTGACAACTCCCCAACAGATTTGATTATTGCCACTGCTTTATTGTCATCTGGGGGATCAGAACTGTTGCTGTAAGAACCATTCTCATCACTGTCTGGCATCTCTTCCTCTTCCTCGCTGTAACTTTCATCAGAATTTCCATTTATAGGGAAGTCTGCAGTGTCTTCTTTTTTAGGTTCATCCAACTGAAAAAGCTCTGATAACATGTAGTTTGCTGAAGCAATAATCTTTGCAAAGAAGAGAAAAAAAAGCAGTGATTCATTTTCAAGTTAAATTTTTCTTTTGAGAGGCAAGAACAAAATAAATTATCTTAGAATAAGGAGTACAGAGTACATATAAAGAGGTGTTTGATAACCTTTTAAATACAGCCTGAGCAAGTTCCCTGGGAGGGAAAAGGATCCAAGCTGATCAAAGTTAGAAGAGAATAAAAACCTACTGGTAAAGAACAAGTACTGCCTGTTCTAACAGCTTGCAGATCACAAGAGAAAACACAAGGATCTTAAGCAAGCAAAAGAAAATTGAATTGATTCCACAGAGATTTTGAAAACCTTTCACAGTTTTAGAAGGAATTTACAACATTCTTACTGGTTTAGTTAATATGTGCCATGTCTCCTCTTGTAATCCATTCTAAATCTAATTCAGATTTTTCATGCCACATTTTTGGGATTAATTTTCAGTTGAAAGCAATTTAAATCTAAATAATTTAGAGACTCTCTAGCCCAACCCATTCATCCAGGCAGGTTGCTCAGAACTGTGTCCAGCTGGGCTTTGAGTAGCTGGAAGGATGGAGACTGTAACTTCTCTGGCTGACCTGTTCCAATTTTCAGAGTAAAAATGTTCATATATTCACATTTTAGACTTTTTATCCAGGATCTGCTCTCAGAGGGCTCTTAGGTAAGAACAAAAGAGTGAATGTAATGACAAGCTCCTTTTTAAAGCAGGGCAGAAGACTTGTGCAGCAATGAAAGTCAGCAAAAAAAATACTAATTCTTAAAAAAAAAATTCAATATTTAAGTTTATTTATAAATTTAAATTCTCTCCCTTGGGAAGAAGAAGTCTTCTGATGACAGCATTTGTATTTTATTTATACAAAAGTGCAAGAAAACATGGAATTCTTACCTGAGGATGTCTGCCATTGTCCAACAACTTCAGACAATTCAGGAGCAATGTCCTGATTGTGCCATAGTGCTTCTTGTTCTGGTTTTTCTTCAGCATCATATTGCAAGCAACTCTAAAAGAAAGTTGAACAAAACAGTGAAATCCCTGGATAATGCCTTTGTACTAGAAGAAAAAGAAGCTTTAAACAATATTCTGCAACTGTAGATCTTTCAAACTTCATGATGAGTCTACAAGACTTTATCAGCAGAAGAGTTTACATGGAGAAATGGTGAAAAGGAGAAAGTTTGTTTTGACTAGTGGGACTGAGATTTAGCAAGTTTGTGTATGATTGCCATTTGATCATGATTTTTGGTCTGTGTTCTGAACAGAACTGCCCCAAGAACTAAGTACTGCAACAAAAATGATAAAACTCACTTGTACAGCAGAATTGCCACTGGCATCGTAAAAGGGTTTTGGTATTTGTCTTCAGTCTCTTCACAAAGCGTGGTGAGGTCATAGAGCTTTACTATATCACTCCCACTTGCTGAAAAGGAAAATCTTTCATTAATCAACATCACATTACCATCAATCTTTTCAAATTGATCTAAACGTTCTTACCTTTAAACAGCCAATAGGTATGTCCTTCTTTGGTGCAATTTGATTTCAGAAAAGATAAGATATTTTGAGCAATATCTTTTATCACTTTGGTAGAAAAATTAGAGTTTTCCAAATTGGGAATATCTTCAGTCTTGATCATTTCATATTTCTGCGAAGAATAGAAATGAAAACTCATGATTAGGAGGGTTTTGTGACACCTACACCCCCCAAAATGAATATATCAATGTCTGTATCAACACCTAAAAGAAACAAAGGCTGCTATTATAATAAATTCAGTTAATTTCCATTATTTACTTTAAGCAAGCACATCTTGACTACACTACTCAATCAAATCTTTAAGAAGGATCATTTCTGTCACAAATACGGTGAATGGAGAACAAAAGATAAGGGGGAAAAAAAAGGGGAGAAAGTACAACATCTGTTATTTCAATGAAACCCAGTCAGCCTAGGAAACAACTACAGTTTACTAGGTAGAACAGAAACACAGACTATCTACAGTAAAATAGCATAAACATTCAAAAGCTTACATCTGTCTTGGCAAGGAAACACTACAGATTTTAAGACGTAAGAAACTGATTTCTGCTGTTGCATTTTTTATTTTTGCCTTCACTCAAACATCAGGGGAAGAAGGAATCTTGCATGCATGAAAGGGAGGGGAAGAAAGAACACACTATTTTTAGATGACTGCTGCAAGCTGTCTAGAGGCTTCTCATTCTGCAACACAGGATTTTTGTCATCATTTTCTCAGAACACTATGAAGGATCTGTTACACCCGAGGCAACTTCAGAAAGTGAAGAATGGATTATTATTTTAAGGCATAATGCAAAGAGCCAGACTTACCTGAACAATTCCATTGACATGAAAGCACATCACAAGCTCTGGTACATTGCATATTAAGTTGTCCAACCAGTAGTCAATTCCTGTTAGCACATTTATTGGCTTGTTGTTATCCCTAAAACAAAATATTTCTAGTGTTAGTTAAGTCTTCATTTACCCTACAGGAAATATTAGGAATGTTTACTAATGGGATTTAGGTTTAAGTCACCTAAGAGTGGATGGACACTAAATTATTTGTGAATTCTTATGAGTTATATCAAAACAGACGTGCTGATCTCTCCAATGGAATATGCTCACATTCCATCAGCAATTTAGAATTTTTGCCCACATTTAACAGACTTCAGATGTCACACTATTACCAAGATAATAAGTACTTCAGAAATTCTAAAGAAATGGCACTTTTAGCAGCAGCTAATTATAGCCCAAACCTTCTTCCAGACCTTCAAAATTCCTTTCAGAACAAGGTACTTTTAATTCCTAGATGTGTCTTAAAAAAGTTACAAATACACCAAGTGATCTTCAAGTTTTTGCTCATTCTTTGCCTACGTAGGGGCAGAAATGCTGGTAATGAAGGGATTAACATCAGATTGGGACTGGAATAGTTCAGTCTTACTGCTCAGTAACATTTTAAGTGGTTATGCCCAACAAGCAGTTACTGAAATTCAGAAGCCCAGGAGCAGAAATATAACCACCCTCTTTTACAAAAATAGCAAAAAATGCAGAGAGCTAAATAGAGTAGAGTAGCAAATCAGTCAAGGCTGGCATAGATAATATTCCATGAACTTCCCAACTCACCTGAGACGCAAGCTCACAGCAGGGTATCTCCCCCCTCCAAATATTGGCATATTTGATCCCACCAACATGTGGATATCTTCAAAAGTCCACAGGATATTACGAACAAAGTCATTTTTCAGTCCCTTCATCGAGAGAAAACAGAATTGGCCTGTGAATCAGTGGTCTAACACTTGTTCTCTGGGACATTCTGTGGAGTTACAAGACAGCAAGAAGCCAAAGCAGCAAATGAAAACCAGCACGTGACGAACCCAGCTGAGCATTCACAGGAACTTAAAATTGCAGATGCCACAAAAGCTACTTCTACAGGGGACTGAGGTTCTCTCTTGGATCCAATTTAGAGGTGTTGGTTTAACCTGGGGGTTCAGCTCTCACATAAAGCATACCTGACTGTTCTCCCCATCATTGAACAAAGGAGTCAGGTTTTGTTCTTTGGGGGCTGAGGCCACGTGCCCCACTAGATATGAGGGTTCAAGAGGCACATTTCCCTGTGGAAAGCACAAGGATAAGGAGTGATTCTGCTGCTGAGGTCAAGTCAGGCCATTAAAAAAGATATGAACAACAAAAGCATATAAGGGAAAAACCTTTACCTCCAACATCTTTAAATAAATATTCATTAAGCTACAAAAAGCCTCTAGTCAGTGACCAGAATGCTTCTTTTCTATAGTTAGTGCCAAAATGTACTTTGTAATATTCTCAGAGGCTCTGGGAAGAAACCAGGAAGTATTTATAGGAGCTCCTTATTAACCCAGGGTCAACACCAGATTATCAATGTCCAGAAGCAAAACCTCCATCCTGCTGGCTTATTTATAAACTGAAGAAAATGATACTGTACAAATGCACAGCAGCTTCTTTATCATAAACAGTGCTGAACTGGGCAATAGTTCCTCAAGAGGGTGAAAGAGAGAAATAGACCTTTTCCTAAAACCTTTCAAGTAGTGAGGTATTTCTCCACTTCAGAATATTATTACACCACAAGCCAGGCAGTTATAATTTTATGGATAATGTAGGTTAGAAACTCCCTAAATTTAGCAGATCAGCTGGTAATACTAAGCAAGCACAACTGTAGCATCATTATTAAATTAATGCAGACTGAAGGCAACAGATCTTTCAACCTCTCCAAAATTTAATCAATTCCTGGTTTCTGTTGCACAAAAAAACCCACAGGAATTAACAGTTTTCATAAATAAGTTTAGCCACAATAGAAATCCTGAATTAGTGCCTGATCCTAATCATAGTTTGTTGCATAACTGCTGTAAACATCTCCCCTCTCACTTGTGTAATCTCACAGCAAGTATTTTTAAGTATTGCTTAACTGTTTTCCCTTTCCAGAAATTTTAATTTTCCTCTTCTGTTAATAAATTCAGGGCCACCAAAAGATGCTTATTAATGGCAGATGTAAAAAGAAAGGCCAGAACCTTAAGCTTCCTAATGTATCTTCTGAATATCAGGATTTTCCTAATTTTAGGTAAAGTAAATGATGGCTATGCTTAGCCAAAGGCTTTGTTTCTCAAAAATGCTGGGATAAATAACATTTAAGATTACAGTGACAGAACAAATATGTGAAATTTGGAGCTCTGAAGCACTGGCAAAAGCTGCAACTGCCAAGTTCTCCTCATGCTTTAGCTCAGTTCTTTCAGCAAAGAGCTGCAGCAGCTCCTCTGAGAACCTTTCAACATCTCTGTCTCTACAAACACAGTGGTGCCACACAAAACATTCCCCACACCAACCTGGTTAGAGGCACCTGGATCTTCAGACAGCGAGGAAGGCATTTCAAAAGGAGCTGGCCAGGAGGCCCTTCCTGCTTCATCGCTCTCACCTGCAACAGGACCCTCCTGGTGCTGCTTGGATGTGGAAGGAACAGGCTGAGCAGCTCCATCTCCATTAATGCTGACAAGGAAACATTTACAAGTTCAGTTGACAAGATGCAAACAGATCCATTTTAGAGTTGTTATGTTTGGTGCACCGCTGTCAACAAATGACTTGGCTGATAAGCAGATAATGAAGTGGTGCTGTTTATTTTATTCTTTAATACTTCAATTTTAATGCAAAATACTTCAATTCCTCTAAAAACATTTACATTTTATTTCCTGACCTCATTCCTCAATTTCCTATGTATAAGGAGAAATCAGGAAATAAGACAGACCATAACAGAATTTCAACATTTAATTCAAGACCAAAAACCAGGCAGAAAGAAGTGGTGCAAAATTTAAGTTTCATGCAAACAAAGGATTACCTGTAATATAAAAATTTAGAAAGTATTGCCTTCTGGTACCAATGTTCTTTACTCTTCTTTTTTCTTTGCCACTTCTGATCGATCAGCCTTTGATAAAACTCTTTCAGCCATGTCCAGTCCCCTGTCTAAGCAACAGCAGAAATATGAAATTATTAGCAAGAAGCATCTGCAGAGTAAACCAAGTGCCTTAGAAATACGCATCCACAAGAAAAGGAACCCAGAAAATAACTTCAGGACTGAAGTTTTTAACCAGTTATTTATTGAAAATACAGCTTCTAGGAAAGTTACATTCTTATTGACAATTTGATTTAATTAGAAAATCAGATTTATAAGAGGCTACATAGTAAGAAATACCTATTGATAATAAAATTAATCAAACAGTATAGTAATACTGATGTAACTACACAAAAGTGAGACACACAATATTAATCCGACAATACCATAAATACAGGACATCAGATGTCATTTGTAGGAAAACCGATTGCTGCAGAACAAAGCACCTTTGGTACTCACACAGGACTCTCAGGAATTTCCATATATATTTTCTTGCTGGCTACTCTGTTCCTGAGATAATGAATTTTGACCACCTGCTACAATGAACAAGAACCAAGTGATTCACCTGAGAGGATCTCATGAAGAGTTCCTGGATATCCAGCTCATCCAACAGGAGTGTCCTCCCAATTCTGTGCACTGCCATGCTCACGTGGGACTTGCTGTAAGGGATCTTGAGGAGTTTTTTAATATTCTTGCAGACGAAAAGTGAAAAGAAAGAATATTCAGTATAATTATACTGCATCGGAAGAGAATTCTTAGCAAACTGCGACCCTATCATGTTTAGCAGGGACTTGGGGAGACTCCAAGTTTAAACTCCATCACTCCAAACATCCTTCCTTTCTTCCTTGTTCTTCCCCCCAGCCCACTTTGGTCAGGCAGGGTCACCTGTCCTGGCTGTGTCTCTTCCCAGTTTTCCATGTACTCCCACCCCCTTTCCCAGCACAGCTGTATGAGGAGCAGGAAAGGCCTTGGCTTTGTGTAAGCTCTGCTCAGCAACAACAAAAAATATTAAAAAAATACCTGTATTGTCAACCTGTGCTCTGGACAATCCTGAAATAATCCCATTCCAGCCACTGGGTAGAAAATGAACTCTACCCCAGCCCAAACCAGCACACATGGTCAAAAAAACCTTCCAGTGCCAGGGATTTTAAGACCATTCCACAGGGAAATGCATTTGTTGAGGGCAGAGAACATGAATGACAGTGGTAAAGAGACCAAGACATCAGCAGAAACCACACCCACGGCTTAAACAGAATCTCTGATTGGATCATCACAACCAGGTAGTGACAAAAATGACCAAAATATGCAAGTGTATGTTTTGGATTTTAAACCTTTATTTTCACAGCAGGAATATCAATTTTTTGTCAGGTGTCCAGAGCAATCCAGACAGAGATCTAAGTCTGAATGCAAATCTGACAAATATTAACACAGTACATGAGTATGTGTGCTTCCTCTTCTGATAGCCTCATCTGAATTCTACAGATATTACCAGAACCAAAAGAGCTGACAAGCTGACAAAAATCAAAGGAAAGAAGAAGGTGGAGCAGAGCTCTCTCTTCAGATAAAAATAGGAAAAAAATAATCTTGAGAGTAACAGCTTACATCAAAATAACTGATTGCAAACACACAAGACAACTACAATGTAAGACTGATGTGCTGCACTCACTAAACTGCAAATTTTAGCTGAAGATTATTTATAGAATTCCAGAGAAAATATGATTTTCTCTCTCCATTTCTAATTCAGTGATCACAATTCCCTTACTTGGTGATCTGTGATTCATTAGGGGTCCTTCCTTTTTGCCAAAGGATACTAAGATGCCAGAAGCCATGACAGTGTCTTAAAATAAATTCATACAGTGTAAGAATTTGAATGACAGAATTTAAGATGTGTCCATACCTCTGAATCAGACACAACATCCACATCATTTCCAACTGAGTCGATGAAGTCATAGGCCATCCCAAAGCTATTAAAAAAATATTACAAGTCAAGACAGTTCCAGTATGACATTACAGACCTGGTTTTTATATCTATTAAACCTTTGAGAGGTTTCTCATAAAAAAACCAAAACAAAAAACCAGTTAAACATCACCAAGTGTAATGAGACCTCAAATTAACAAAATAATTTCACCTTCATATTCTATAATATTTATATTATATTCTATAAGTTTTTTCAAAGATATATTTGGAAGTGCTCAGACCTAATTTCAGGACATTCTAAAACACTTTAAGTTTTGCTGAAATCAAGGAAAATCAGAGAAATTGAAGGATTATTTTTAACACAAAAAATAAGAAGAGTTCTTCAAAGAGTTTCTCTATAAGGCATTAAGCATGTTAAAGACTTTAATTTTAATAGCTCTAATTCATTTTACCTCTTATTCACGTTTTCCAAAACTGCCTACATGTTGTAACAGACACACTGTCTCTTCCTCCACCCTCATTAAGGAAATTACAAGGTACTTAAGTTAGAATATTTCAATGTACAGATCATTCTTTAAAATAAAGCCAGATACTACTATAATCCAAAGGATACATGATGTGCAAGTTATACTTTCGTTATCAGCTTTTTAATACTGACACTAGAGAAAGAGATTAAACTGCCAGCCTCTGCTTGACAAACACAGTATCTAAAATAAACATGAAAAATTCATAAAGCCCCGAAAAACATGTTACTCTGCTCCAAAAAGTACAGCTCTTAAAAGAGATGATGAGGATGTAAACACAGACCTTGCACAAACTGTTAAATTTCACTGACTGGCTGACTTGGTGTGAATTTGCTTGTTCAGCACAGGATTTCAGCCTCCTGTTTATGAACACTCTGAATTCAACTCATTCAACAATTTAACAAACATCCACACTGAAAAGTAACACTACTTTTTGGGTGTGCCCCTTATTTCACCTCCAGTGTTCACTCCTGATGTAAATCTGAAATTTCATTTGCCATTAGTCAGGGCCAGTTTCTAAAAATCCAGAAGAGCTATAAATTGGCTTCCAAAGGGAACCACATGTTCCATTTTCACCTGTTATCAAAGGCAGAAGGGCTGGCTGAACCAGTCCAGTTTGATTTGGGCCAACCAGGGAAGAACATAAAGTCAGTTTAACTGTCTGAGGCAAGGTGTCAACATGCACGTGAACAAAGTAATAATCAACATCATTAATCATTTGCAAAGAAGACAAGATCAGAGCACAGAGGCAAGAACTCATGAAAAAGTAGAGCGAGACTGGCTAAGACAAAGCAATATGTAGTTGCTATGGTAAAAACTGCACTTTCTACTATATATAACACAGGATGCAAGTTCACAAGCAGAATTACTCTTAAAGGCATGGAAAAAAAATAGGGGCTGCTGGTTTTTACCTTGAGAAGGGTTTACTTTTTTTGCTATTGCCCAGAATGGTTGTCCCTGCTGGTCCCAGCTTGGCACTTTCCCGTAACCAGTTGGCAGGAGGAAGCTTCAGGTCTGTTTTCTCCTGCAGACGGGCAAAGGCTGCTTGTGGAGGGGCTGAGGAGTACTTCACCACAGCACTGCTCTTCACCTCATTGCCTCCGAGGAACAACACCGAGCCCTGGTTTGCAGAGAGACATTAGCCTTCTATTTATAAAGTGTTGGCAATTAGAACTATCAGGCTTGCTCTATGATAAGTTATTTTTAATGGTAAGCGAGCAAAATCCAGTCCTCTATTAACTTATCTTTCTCCACACATACAGTTTTCCAGTTATCCCAATTCCAACTCATGTCAAGCATAAGTTCCACTTTACAAATCATCACAGAATCATTTAGGTTGGAAAAGACCTTCAAGATTATCAAGCCCAACCTGTGATGGATCATCACATTATCAACTAGACCAGAGCACTGAGCACCACATCCAGTCTTTCCCTTAACACCTCCAGGATGGGAACTCCACCACTGCCCTGGACAGCCTGTTCCAATGCTTGACAACCATTTCCACAAAGGAATTCCTCCTGATGTCCACCCTGCCCCTCCCCTGGCCCAGCCTGAGGCTGTTCCCTCTCCTCCTATCCCTGTTCCCTGGAGCACAGCCTGACCCCCCGGCTGTCCCCTCCTGTCAGCAGCTATGCAGAGCCACAAGGTCCCCCTGAGCCTCCTTTGCTCCAGGCTGAGCTCCTTTCCAGCTCCCTCAGCCTCTCCTGGTGCTCCAGACCCTTCCCAGCATCATTCCCTTCCCTGGACACCTCCAGCCCCTCCAGGTCTTTCTTGGCTTAACAGCCCCAGAACAATCCCAGAATATGAGGATGGACTCCAGCAGCGCCAGCACAGGGGGACAGTCACTGCCCTGCTCCTGTGGCCACACTGTGGCTGAGCAAAGCCAGGTGACAGTGATCTTCCTGCCCACCTGGACACACTGAGGCACAAGAATGAAGTGCCACCAAGGTCAGCTGCCCACACAACCCAAAATCGCTCAGAAAGAACACACGACTCCCACTGAAGTTTGTCAAAGTGGGTGTGTATTAACACCAAGTCTTCACTAACACTAACACCAACACCAGCATTAAAGCTAACCACGCTTCTGCCTTAACAAATAATAACAAATAAATTAGCCCCGTGGCTCCTATTTCTCGTCAAAGCCAGCAAAGCACGCAGCTGTCAGCCGAGCGTGAGGAGCTTTGAACTAACACATGTCCAAGGAAAAACAGCTCCACAGGACACCACTTACGTAAATGCGATGCACTTAGCAATAACAACAGCAACACCGCTCGCAATTAACGCTTAATCATAATTAGCATGTTCCCTACCGCACTCCGGCCCTGACAGACTGGAAAGAGGATCAAAAACACGGCTTCAATTCAAACACCACCGGGGGCTGTGACTGGAACCACGGCTCGACCCCTCTCAGCCCCGCTACCTCACCCACCGCGGCCCCTCCTCAATGCCGCTCACCTGCTTGGGCTCCTCGGCGTCTCCCCTCAGCGGGGCAGCGGCGCCCGCGCCGCAGGGCTCCTCCATGGCCGGGAAGGGAGCGGGAAGGGAGCGGGGCTGAGCGGGAATGGAGCGGGAACGGAGCCGGGAAGGGGAACGGGAGCGGAGCAGCTTCCCGGGGGCGGCCGGCCGGGCAGCGCCGGCTCTCGCGAGACTGTTCGAGAAGGCGCGGGGAGGGCGGGCTCTGAGGCGGCGCCGTGAGGGGAGGGAGGCGGTGGCAGTGAGGGAAGGGCGGGCGGGGTGCTGCCGGCGGCGTGGCGGGGTTATTGCGGTTGGAAAATACATCCGAGATCCGCCAGGCCGACTTGTGAGCGATCCCTACTTTGTGAATTATACCAGAGCACCGAGTGTCACGTCCAGGCGGTGCTTAAGGGATCTCCAGGGATGGGGACTCCACCACCTCCCTGGGCACCACCCCCTTCCAATTCTTGACTACTCTTTCCATGAATAAACTTCCCCTAAAGTCCAGTCTAGGCCTCCCCTGGCACAGTTTGAGGCCGTTCCCAGCTGAGGCAAAAGGTCCCCCTGAGCCTCTTTTCCTCTGGGCTGGTTAGGCTTTCCTGGGTGACTGGGACCTTAATGAAACAAGCGAAAACTTGGTCCAATGAAATGTAGTTAAACAAGTGATAAATGGGGTACTTCAGCATGTGAGAAAATTGAAAATTGCAGTGTCCTGCCCTCTGCTTTTACACTGAATTCATCAAAGGCTGTGATGGGCTCAAAAAGCAAGTAATGCTTAAATAGTGCCCACAGGATTTCTAATATCAGTTATTTTCCTTGTAGATGGTATTCCTCATTCTCCAAACCACAAGAGGCAGTACAGTTCATGACTGGTCAGGGAGTACAAATGCTGCCTTTTAAATTACCTCTGTATCTATCTATATCCATATATATATATATATACACATATATATAGATCATAGAATCCCAGAATGGCTTGGCTGGGAGCTTAAAGCACATCCAGTTCCAACCCTCCTGCCATGGCAGGGACACCTTCCACTGTCCCAGGTTGCTCCAAACCCCAATGTCCAGCCTGGCCTTGGACACTGCCAGGGATCCAGGGGCACCACAGCTTCTCTGGGCACCCTGTGCCAGGGCCTGCCCACCCTCACAGGGAACAATTCCTTCCCAATATCTAATCTCAACCTACTCACTGTCAGTTTGAAGCCAAAAAGGACACAAGTGTGTCTTTACAGTCTGTCAAGGCCAAGGAGGCAATGCCTTGGTTTGTGCTACATTGGCCAAGTGTGCTGACACTGAAAATAGTTGGGATGTTTCCAAGTGAGTGCTCAAACTCAAAAGCAAAAAAACACTTAAAACACAGTCAGGTTTTTTGTGACTATTGTTTGTGTTCAAATACAATGTGTGTATGTGTAAAGCCATTTTCAAAAGAACAGGAAGTTACATCTTAAAAATTCTATCCCTAACATCCTTGAGGTTTTCCTCAAAAACAACCCTTCTTTCTCCAAGCATTCCTATTCAGGCTGTAAAGTGTCATTGAAGTGCTTGTGCCAAACTGATTTGTTTTGAACACTCAATCCTTTCACCAGCTTCTATTTCTGTCTCGGATTAGAGACAAATTTTCTAGGTGGAAAGCATTCCAAACAAATGCCTCCCCCAAAGCCACAGATGTGACAATTTCCCCTTCTCTGCAGCACATGGGCAAGAGCAGTGTTGCCCAGCATTGCCTTGGTTGTGTGGATCTCCCTGAGCGACCAGGGTGGCTCTGAGGTCACAGGGGAGGGTTCTACACCTGCCCCACTCTGCCAGCAGGTCACCAAGGAGCCGCAGTAGCCCTGCAGAGTGCCCAGGGGTGGCAGTGACACCGAGCCATGTCTGAGTCCAAGTGTGGGCAGCCCAGCAAGCGGCGCGCTGGCGACTGGGTAAGGCCGGGAAGGGGCAGCTTGTCCCCCACAGGCTTTCTTTATCCTTAAACTTTAAAAAAAGTACCATGCTAAGGGTGACTTTGGCCTTCAGCCAGAAATGAGTCTTCCCCTTCCTGAGGTTTATGAGGAAAGGGTGTCCTAGGTATTCAGAGGAAGCATGCAAAAGTTCTGGCTTGCTAACTAACCTTGGCTGGATTTTTTTTCCAGCCATGCTGGAGGTCTCTTCTTTGATAGCTAGCTCTGGCTAATTTTCCTTCTCTTTTGGGGAACTCCAGCCAAGGTTTGCCTCAGTTCTTGCCTCCAGGAGAACCCTGTGATCCCATTGGAAACACAGGGCTGGGGTGCCTTGGCATCCCAGGGCACTGTGACACTGCTGGCACAGGCTGTTCCTCACTCTCTTAACCTTTTGGCCTGATGTTTAGTTGTGCTGTTCCCTGAAATTTTGTGCTTTCAAACCTGTACAACAGTAGGAGTAGCATGGGAGGAAAAAAGGTCATGAAGTTTTAAGGTTTTCCTTGGTGATTATTGCTCTATAAACAGTTTTCACAAAGTTTCTGGATATTTTTGTCTTGAAGGTTCCTAAAATTCTTGGCTGGTTACTTATCCAAGTGTCTTGGGTAGGGTTTGTGTTTTGTGTGTGAGAGGCTCCTCATTTTTCAAGAGGCCACTAGGTGCTGCTGCTATCCAAGTAATAAACCATAAATGGGAAAACAGAATTTTCCCCACATTTCTGATCAGATTTATTTGGGCGGGGGGGGGGAGGGTTTTAGTTGACTTTTGTTTTAAAGGGTGATAATCTTCATTATTTTCTAGTTTGTTCACACGGGAGACTGTGAGGGTGAACTCGAGTCAACAACAAGCGCTTCACAAAGACATGTCCTGAACTTGGCAGCCGCTCTGGGCAAGGAGCACAGAATGCCGCTGGCATACAAGGGTCGGGAGCAGGTGAGTTCCTGTGGCAACAACGCCGATTTTCAGAGCTCTTTTGCAAATTGTCACTCGCTAAGTTGTAAGTAAGAGCAGCACTCAGGGTCGGTAACAGAGCAGCCACAGTGGGCTGGCAGACTTTGTGCCTCAGGGGATGAAGTGATTGCTGCCTGTGCTGCAGAAGAAACATATTTCCCTGCTACTCATAATTTTGGTTGCTCAAAGTTCTGCTGTATTATTGCTGATTTTCCCTTTTATTGTTCAGACACCGAATACATTATGATCAGTCTCAGCCCACAACCTGTGTAAAGCCCTGTAAGAAGGTTTAATTGAAATTTGATCAGCTGTTTGGCAACGAATGTCAGAAATTCAGTATAGTCCCACAAAGGAGTATTCTTTTGATCATTAAAAAGTTAGAAGTTTCTCATTGGAAACACTTTTAAGGCTTGGTTAGAAATGAGATTTTTGAAGAATTTTAGGATGAAAGGAAATACAATATTTAAAATGTTGCAGTGTTGTAAGCACGTTTTCATGTCCTTATTTTATCATCACACTGAGTTTTGCTTCGCCCACCCACTCTGTGCACAGAACATTTTCTGTTTCCATTTTCTATAAGCACAGCAATTACAGTGGGTTCATTTCACTGATTTTACTATAATGAAGGACAGAAATGGGCTTGGAAGGATAATTTAAAAGGGGAGCTTGGGGCTACTGAAAAGGAGATTATACTGTAACATGAGTATACACTGTTAATGTTACATCTACCTTTCTGTGGAACATCTGGCCTTAGCCACTGCCTGAAAAGGAGAACCAGGATAGAGAGACCTTTTATCAACACCAGTGTGACTGTTCACCTGGTGTTTCATGTCTTGTCTTTGCCAGCCCTTCACTTTTAAACAGAATTAAGGAAATTCTTGTCTGTCATAAATCAAGAATTAATCTGAGATCAGTGGTGAGAGCATGAAGATGCACTAAGGGCTAAAATGGGAGAATGTAAGAAAGGAAGGTTTGTTTAGGCACCAGTAATAAACATTATTCCTAAAATGCTGAGACTGACATTTAATTGCAAGTAGGAGATTTTAGTAAGAAATTTTACAGACTTGGAAGGTGCTTATTTTTAAACACATACGTGAGAATGTATCTGTTGAATTTACTTATCCGCTGAACTACAGTCTGGTTGAATCTGTCTGAGACAAGTGAACATGTGAACACACCTAAAAAAAGGTGGAGAATCTGCCTAGTAAACCAGAAATCCTAAGATACGACCATGTAGCTGACCCCATGCAGGCAGATTTTGTATTTGATGACTCTTCTTTCTAGATCAGGCCTCCAGTTACATTGATCTTTAGAACTGATTCAGATTCCCCTACTCTTGAAACATCTCTTTTAGGTTATGGTACATTAAAGCTTGCTCTTTTGTTTGGAGGGGAATATCATTGTTGGAATATTGCAGTGATATGTAACAAACGTTAAAAAATTCAAATATGTTCATTAGTTCTAAAATAGCTCTTTTGCAGCTTTTTTTTTTCTTCTGAAACTCTGATTTCATTTAGAGACTTGATGAACATCATGTTAAAAAATGAGATTATAAATTAGTTAAGCAATTAATACCTCCTCCACTTCCTCTGCAACAAGCAGTGTCCATGACATTCAGTTCATAAATCACAGACTAATTCAGTTTTGAGGTCCCTTTTGTAGTTTATTTTAATTAGCTTTAGGCCTACTACTAAATCAAGCAAGGCAATCCTGACATATATCCAGCATTTTGCTGCTTTGCAGACAGAATGTATCATTTCTTATTTGAAAATTCACACTTTTGTATTAATCATGTATATATTCAGCAAACCCTCCTGATGATTTTATTAAAGAACAGAAAGTCCACATTACCCCTATAAAATCATGTGCAGTTGCATATTTAACATAGGAATATGAAGTCTGTGCTAGAACAAAGGCAGCTGTAATTTCACAATATAAGAACTAAGACTAATAGACTCCAAACAGGGTATATGAGAATTCATATTTTTTTGCTGTAATTTCTTTCAGAAAGCAGGAAACTTCAATTTCCCATTCTCTTCTCATGACAACAGACACGACATATGCAATGCAGCAGAGTATTTTGACTTGGTAAGTGCCCAGCACTGTGACAAATCAAGCAAGTTCTGATCTATTGGTCTGCCACAGATGAAACACAGTACCTTTTCTGTCCCCTGGGGAAAAAAAAAAAATTAAAACTTGCGAGAAGAGAGAAATGTAAATAGCAAAGAAAAATACTCTTTTTGATAGTATAGGGGTGAGACTTCTCTGGGACTGCTATGGGTGTACAGCAGTTCACACAGCTGAGAGTGGCACAATTCAAAGTGAACAAAAATCCACGATTTGGGATTCTGACAGGCATTTTGCAGTGTTCCCCTTTTAGTTTTGTACCCAGTTAAATGTCCTATTAGTCTGCTAAAAGCGATTGGCCTTGCAATGAATTTTTGTAGAGATCTCAGCCACTTGTAATTCACAGTCCCAAATATTTTGTTCAGTCTCATCTTTATCATAAATTTAACCAAAACCCATAGGCTACCTGCAATGCATTCTTTTCCAATTCACATCTCTTTACAATACCCCAGTTTAAATGTAAGCTGCAGAAGCCACAACTTTGACTAGAATTTAAATTCTTTGGAGCTTTTCTGTATGGGCAGCAGTTTCATGTTCTTTCACTTTCCTTAGATTGTTGATATCATTCCAGGCAGCAAAATAAATACTACAGTTCACAGGATAATGAGTAAAGGAGAAAGCAGTGAATTGTGATATAGGAAGTTTGTCTGACTTGAAGCTGTGTCAGGCCTAGACTTTTTGGAATTCATTATTCACTGAGTAACCTCCATTTCTGTGCACTTTATGCAGTGTCTCATAGTTTTAGAGATACTGATCAACCATAATTCCAGATAAATTTCCTGCAAGCTGTGGAGTGTGAAAATCAGGCTCTGTCTCTCTGTGTTTGGACACACAAGGGATAGCATTGAAGATTCAGATTTCATGGTCTGGCTCAGTTTCTTTATTGCAGTCCAAACCTAGAATTATTAACTTATTTCTTTGGGTGCCTCTGAAGATTAATTTAGCCAAGTGTAGCTAAATAGCCTTGAGTAGATGGTGTGCTACAGAAATGCAAAGTAAAAGTGGTTTATTAACACTGAGAGGTGGAAGGTCAGCAGATTTCCCATTATATATGCAACCAGAAATGTTCGTACAGGCAAGTCTGACAATATTATTTTTAACTTGCTAAAGATCAACCGTGAGTTCTTGAAATCACTGTGGTAACAGCTTCGTTCACTTCCCAGTGGGGTAGTGACTGTTACAAGATTCATCTGTGAAGCTGTGACTGGAAGTCATATGTTTGCATGAATTTTTCTTTCCCTTTTTTTTTTCCTAGGGCATGGGCGTGAGGAAGTTTGATGCAGAGAAACAGAAAGAGCACTCCTCTAACTTCTTTGACTGGAGTCCTGCAGATGGCTCGAGCGGCAGTGATGACTTCTTGACCGTTTACCAGACCTCATTTGTGGCAGATCAGACCCCTGGAAACGCCGAGGGCTGCTGCTGTAGGCGCTACCCAAAACAACACACCCAAGGCCACTGCAGCAACAAACCTGCTCCTGAGGATGGAAAAGCCCTGCAGCCATACGAGACATCTTAATTAGCAAAACACCTCTGGAGCCCCGACCTAGCAAATCTGAACTATTCATTACTCAAAACCATGGTGAAGGAATAAACATTTATGTGAAGTGCATGTGGCAGTACTGTTGAGAGTTCATTGTGATCAACAACCTCACATTACTCTGAAAACATAATTACTGTAAGACTTTTAATGAAGAGGAGCATTATAAGGAAAAGCAAGACTGTGCATATTTTTAGTCATACCTCTATTAGGAGAACAGAGATAGGGATTGTGCTTGTGTTATCTGATACTGGTTGACCCTCATCTTGACACAAAAGCTCCTTCAGCTTCTGAATCAGAGGCAGGGCTGTACCTGAGACAGCTGACAGCACCTGCATCGACACAGGAGCTTAATGGAGCTGGATCCTCAAGGGATTACCACAGCAGGAAGCCAAACCTGTGTGTGTTCAGGTAAGAGAGAAACATTTCTGAAAGGTTTCATGGCTGACAGTGCAGGTGACCAGCCATTAGAGCAACTAGATAAAAAAGAAGCTGTGTATTAGATTGCTGTGCAAAACAAGTGTCCTGTTTGGTTATGGCACAGCAGTTGTAGAAGTGAAAAAAGAAAGTGTTGTGAACAAGATTTGTGCGCTCACAAATTTGATTCAGGGCAGTAAGGGGGGAAAAAGCTTGAGCTGAAGGGGAAGGCTGCATGGAGGTTTGAGTTTGAGGTGGACTGGATCTTCAAGAATTCATGATTTTATAGTAACATGTCCCCAAGGAAGAGAATTCAAGTTCAATCCTTCAAGCTCTCTGCTCCCAGAATATTCACTGATGTTAGGATGTGGCAGGCAGTGGACTCAGACCTCCAGATGATGTGTTTTCCTCTTCTGGATCATTTCCATTAATATCAAGAAAATAATCCACCACACTGTGTGTCTTAAAATATCCTACAAATAAGCTTGTTGCTATGCAAAATAATGTTGACAAAAAAAATAATCATAAGTTTATGAGATAATTTCCTTTATTTACAAGATAAATGGAAAAAGAAACCCTTGATCCTTAGAATTCCCTGCATTGTGAGAGCTGCCTTGAACATGAGCTCACTTAATAAATGACATTTCTGCCTTTCAGTGAAAAGATATGTCTTTGGTATCAGCATGCAATGGCTGATGGCCTTTTTGTGTGCCATCAAAATAGATGGGATTAGATTCCCCAAACATGTAGCAATTTTATTAGCACATGTTGAAATAATAAACTCATTTTTTTAATGAAGTTCCCCCTATTAGAGTTCTTGGGGTGCTGCACAATCCATCAAAATCCAAAACATCAATGAACAATGTAAAACCAAATAAAAAGCCAAGTAACATAGTGCTATTTAAAAGAATTGCTTTTTCTCAAAGTAAAGACAGCCTGCCTGACAGTTCCCGAGTCAGAATTTCCAGAGCTTTAGCCAACAATTTCATCCCCAAACTGATTCAGAACTGAAGTGTGTGCCAATCACATGGTGAATGAAGTGCCCCATGCTGTTTGGCAAACTCCAAAGGGCAATCTTGGACCTCCATCAGAAGGAAGGAACACATTCTTGCTCCATTTATAATGTTTATCTGTGGTTTAGCATTACAACTGGATGTGGTGAAATAAATTGCTGTAGCTTGTTATGCCTTAAAACACCAAGAGAAACATTCCAGATTTCCTTTTCCCCTCTTTTTCTTTTTTTCTTCTTCATATTTTGGTTAAAATGTGGATTAAAAAAGGAAAAAAATACCTGTGGATGAACACATATATTCAGCTATATTGCAATAAAGATTCCAGAGGAGAAACTGAAGAGATCATGAAACCTTTAAAAACTGAGATACACTGTACTGGGTTGAACAAAACAGGTGATTACCACATATCTCATGCTCTGCCAGTATTTCTTGGGTAAATAGCAGGAGACACAATACACTGAATTTGGAAATGAATAATGAATTCCTCAGATAAATTCCAAAAGTCATACCTTTGTGTTCTTTGGATAGAAACCCTCAGTTTGTTTAATCTTGTGATGATACTGTCTTTGAGAAAAAGGTCCAGTTGAGTTAAAACATTTTTTATCATGGTTTTTTTTTTTTTTTTTGCTTCTTGGGGAATGGAAGAGATGAAAGTAAGGCTGGTAACTCCCCTAAAATTTTCTACTCCGTGCAGGAAAGCACTGCTGGCTGGGAGTTAATTGGGATCAGATGGGTGTAGGTAGGCTCAGCAGAATGAGCATACTGGGCATTAAATCAGCCTAAATGTTCGAAGTGGTGCTGATGAGGATGGACTTCTTTGTGCCTTTTTTTTTTAAAAGAAAACCCAAACACCCTTTTACAGAAACAACAGGCTCAGTCCTATAATCCTTTCCAAGGCGTATTGTTACCCTCTGTTTTTCTCCCAAGCCTGGATCAATGTAGGGACTGTCTATACAACATTCTTAAGAAATGTCTTTTGTGTTAATTTCCAAGTGTTTTCAGTGTGTTGCTTAAATTCACCGAATCAAACAAAATCCATCAAAAAAGTTAAGCCAGAGGGCTGGGCAGATGGCTGCAAGTTCCTTTGGTTTAATGAGTTACTACTCATAAGCTGAGCCCCACATGAAGCTGTGTCAGGAGAGGTTTAGGTTGGATATGAGGAAAAGGTTCTTCCCCCAGAGGGTGCTGAGCACTACCCAGGCTCCCCAGGGAATGGGCACAGCCTGAGGCTGCCAGAGCTCCAGGAGTGTTTGGACAATGCTCTCAGGGCCAGGGTAGGATTGTTGGGTGTCTGTGCAGGGCCAGGAGTGATGATCCTTCTGGGTCCCTTCCAGCTCAGGGTATTCTGGGATTCCATGATTAATAGAGCTGAAGAGCAGCAACTTTGCCACTGAAGTTTCCATGCCCTGGCTGAAGCCAGCTTAGTTCTCAGGTGGCTGGTGCAGGTGCACTGAGAACAGTCTTGTGCCTGGGTTTGCAGTGTTATGTCCATTTGTTTAAAGTGTGTTTGGTATTTTTCCCTTATTGGTGCCCTGGTTGCTGATGACAAGATGTGAGGACATGGTCTCCCTCAGAGCTGCTGTCGCTCAGCCTGTGATGCTCCTGGTAAGCTGGATATCACCTTTTACAGCTGTGTCATTTATGAAGTGTTGTCACCAATGAAATGCTGTTTATGGTTGTTAGAGACCCTGATGTTGTATGAGAGCAGATTGGCTTTGGTACAATAAGAGGCAAGACGGAGGCAAGATGGAAATTTTTATTTACTTGGTGTCTAAAGACATAAAGAGATCCTTAAAAAGATCCTTAAAGAGATCCTAGAGGGACTGTGGGGAGCGCTGGAAGGGGCACTGCTGCTCATGGAGCTGGTAATTCAGTGGGGATGCAGCAATCTGATTTACAAGTCATCTGCTGTTAATCTAATCACTGTATTCATAATCTAATCACTCCATGAAGTTGTTCCTTAGCTTGTACTTTCCACGTTAGGAGTGAAGTAACTTGATGTGGATGTGGCACTGGAGATGAACCTTTTCCTTCCTTGTGCTGCACAGTTACACAGTGGCAATTGTGTCCCAGCTCTTTCTAAACCCAAAGCTGATGCTCATTTATTTACAGTGATATAGTTCATGTGTGGAAAACATTAAGCCTCTTTAAATGCTCTTATACTGGTTTAACTTTTCCCTAACTGAGGAAAATATTGGTATAACTGTGGTGGTGCTGAACCAAGAGTACTGGCCTGTATCTAATAGAAATATTTCTGTTGATACACTGGCCATGCTGGTTGGCAAGAAATGAAATTTCTGAAATAAAGTAGAAACTTCTGGGGCATCTGTATCTTTAAGCCACAGTACACAAACATTATTATTGTCATTTATTATTTATTATTATTATTATTATTATTATTAATAATTTCCTTAAAACTCCCCTGCTGCTGACACATTATTTAATGAGCAGTAGATGGCAAGGACAGAGACCCATTCCACTCTGGAGTGGGAAAGAACTATAGAGCTGCCTCATCCCCAAATGTCTTGGTTTATTCCTGCCTTCCCAACAAAGTAATGAAATAATGAGCTATTAAAACATTATCTGTGGAATAATTAAAGTGAAGTCCATTCACAGGGAAGCAATCCTAACTGACCTTACATTGGATGTTTAGCCATATTGGGTGTGAGTGAACCAGTAAAAGACCAAATTTATTATTTGGACAGGCAGCTGCTTTTATAGAAGGCATGTTACCTCCGATCAAACTTTTTATTCTTCAATGCATTCACCTGAAAATGCAGTATTCAAATTATCATTT
>NW_028147756.1:0-7500 GCF_008360975.1 Lichenostomus cassidix
CCAGACCATATATTAACCACCCAGATTTCATAGATACTGCTTTGTTTTAAAGCCTTATCTATCGATAGGAAAACATCCCAATTCCAAAGTATCCAGGGGATTAAGAAAAGGAGAAATAAACCCCCAAGTATGGAAAAGAAATAGGTTGCAAGTGTATCCTATCTTAAACATCCATTCATCGCCAAACGGTTTTGTTACTTTTTCTTAATAACCACATAAATGGAGCTATTTTATATTCAAATTAAACTAGGTATTAATTTGAATGCAAAGCAGCTCAGTTTGTGCCGTTTCAATGACAGGTTTACCCCCAGACAGAATTTATGAACAGCCCGATGTGGGGGAAGTCAGCTCCTGCTCCTCACCCCCTCTCCCTGCCTAGCAAACTTGCTAACTGTGAATAGTTTTTGAAGTGAAGATTAAAAGAGTGGAATTATAAAGTATAATTACATTTTATTGAAACTCTAGAAATCAGAAAAAAATCCAGCAGGAAACTTTTAGTGAAACATGATGTGTTGTCATTATCATTAAAAGATAAAAGTTCCATACTGTTTTTATCTGTTTATTTGGAAGAAATCCAGCCTTTGCAGTTACGCAGGAAACAAAAAACTGGAATGCAGGAGTAATTATTAAAACTGTGTGATTTGTTATCTCAGCTACTGTCTTTCCAAATGGTAATGCGATATCAGCAGCTGCAGACGGTCGCTGATTTCCTCTATTAGTAAACAAGTGCTTTGGAGACCTGTGTGAGGCACTTTAAGCCCACTACTCCCCGAAGTGCTGTCAGGCTTAACTACTAATCCATGGTATTTCAGAGCACTGGAAATTCATCTTTATAAAACCTGAACAAAAAAGGGAAAAAGCCTGGAGGGCAGGAGCTCCCTCTGGTGAGACAAATGACATGTTCATTTATTAATGAAACAATAACCCTGGAAAGAGGATCAAAGCACATTCCATCCTCACTTTACAATCCCCAATTTTCTCAGGCCATACCATTTAATTGAGCCATGACAATGGAATACTTAATTGTTGCGTTAAAGTTTGAAGAAGCGACTTCTTCAGAATCAATGTTCATTTCTGGATTATGACAGCATAATGTCGCCAGCTTGTAGCTGCTGGAATTTTATTTTCTCTCTTTATTTTACACAGGGAGAGAGAGAGAGAGAGAGAAAGAGAAAGAGCTGATTTTATTCTTTTACCAAAGGCTCCTTATCCATCCCCATAAGCAGGGATGAATATACCTGTACTGGAGGTACTGCTGGCCCAGCACTGAGCTTGTGCCCAGGGGGACAAGCCTGGGGGTGACTTCTGTGGCAATTCAGGGGGTGCAGCACCTTGGAAAGCTAAAAAAAAAAAACCCAGATTTTGATTTAAGCTTAAAGAAAAAGCTGAAAGGGGGAGCTGGCCTCTGTAAGCACCAGAGAGGTTCCTGAGCTCTCCACAGGATCCTCTGGCACTTGGAGCTCTGCTCCTACATCACCATTTCCCCAAATCTAGGCTGAAGGCAGGTCCTAGTCCATCCTAATTCCTGGAGCCAGCATTGCCTCAGTGCCACCCCTCATTTAGCATTTCTCTGATCACAACTCCCAGCCTGCCCACCCTGCTCTGCCTGGACTTCACTTTCTCCCAGGAATGCTTAAAGGGCTTTTGATTCTCACCCGGATTTTAGATAAGGTCCTAGAGGATCTCCTGGCTCTTTCCTGGGGGCTCACATTGTCTGCCACCAAAGTTTTGAGGCAAAAGGACCATCCTTCTGCTCTTGTGTCCAGCTGCTCCTGGGGTTCCCAATATTTTGAGAGGCCACAAGGAAAATGGAGGTGCTCAAAATAAAAGCCAGGTTTCTAAAAAGAACAGAACATTTTCTGAAATGAATACATGTGTCATAGCTGTCTCTCCAAGTGTCCTTTCCCTGCCACCTGATTTTATAAAAGTTCTTGCTGGTGACTCATTTTATATAATTGATATTTACTGACTCGGTATCCGGCCGTGATTGACTGCATTATTTTTCTTTAACCTGATTTTAACTTAAATGCCATTTTCTGGGTGCCTGCAAAGAAGCCGCTAGAAAGGCTATCATGCACGAGTGTCTGCTACCTTTAAATTAATACATTCTGCTTTATTAATTCTTCCTGTGACATGTATTATAATACACTCGCATGCACATAGCGCCTATCGTATAAGAACCCCGAGGCACTTACAAACATTAACTAAGCCTTACAATCTTCTTACTTTGGGTAAACAGGGACAGAGGGAGGTTAAGTCTGTCATCCTGACAGCTCTGTGCAGAGCTGGGCAAGGAACTGTTCTATCCTGACACCTTGCAGGCTCTGGGGAGCTCACAGTCCCTGTAGGGTGGCTAATGAACCCCAAAAGATGGCTAATGCACCCCACAAGATGGCTGTGCTTCCCATTTCTCCATATGTGGTGGAAGCAGTTTGCAGGACTGGGAAAATGGGTCAAGAGCTCCAAGGAATCTCAGGTGATTTGCCTATAGTTACTATATTTCCCCTCAATCCTTACCAGACTCAAGCAGTGGTCTGGGTGTTGGCCATGGAAGAAGTGAGCAAGACCTGGTTGCTCAGCAGAAGTGTAAATCACCCTTAAAGATTATTGCAAAGGGGGTAATAGTGAAAGACAGAGCTGTTGAGAAATCCACCTAAGCAACAGGTCAGCCTTGGAGACTGCAAGTGGGTCCTAAAGGCACTGAAATCACTGTAGGATTTAATAGAAAATACGATCATCTCCTTTTCCTTTCCTAAACTGCTGAATTAGAAATGGGGTGGGATGGGGACTCTGTGGGACTTGAGCATCTTAGGATACATAATTCTCTTAAAAGAAATACATCCCACTGTAGGGTGTAGCCTGGGGGGTCTCTCCATGCAGGTCAGGTGGAGTCCTGCTGCATTCCTGACAGGGGAATGAGCAGATGAGAAACTCTGAGTAAATCAATTGTGTAACAAAGCCCAAAAGAACTCTTTTTTTTTTTCCCTTGGAGTATTAAGAAATCTGTGGAGAAATCCCTTGCCTTCCGGAGGGCACTGCGTGACAAGCACTGTGCTATTTCCAGTGTGCCTGGGAGCTCTGGTCCTTTTATTTCTCTTCTCCTGTGCTTGCTGCAGCAGGGTTTAGCTGACCCACCCCTCCTAGGGGAATATCAGGATATCCCAAATACTCCCAGCAACGGGGGTGAGGTGACAAGGACCAAAATCACCCCGGATCCCTCTGTGCAGGGCCATGCAGAGCTGCTCCTGAGTCCTCCTATGCCCATGGGGACCTCTGTGGTCCTGCTATGTCCCCTTGTATTGCCTCTTCCATGCCCAGGATTCTCCCTCCACCAGCAGAACTTGTTTAGTTTTGCTCAAAAATTAAGAGGAAAGAGCAGCTTTTAGATAAAATTAAAAGGAAAGGGTTATCCCTTCTCTTTTGTGGGAAGGTGAGTGGCTGGGACAGGAGCAAGACCTCACTCCAGGGGTTTGGAGAGGAGGATGGAGCCTGACCAGCAGCACGAGCAGAGTCCTTCTGTCCCAGCTTGCCTAGGGGAACCTGCTCCTCCTGCCCTGCCCCTTACCTATTGAGTCCCTGGAAATCCGATTACTGATCCAGGCCAGCCAAGCAATTACATTGTTTTTCCTCCACTGCAGCTCGGCGGGTCCTGCAGGCTGAGGTTTACGGGAAAACGGAATTTTAAGACAAAAAAAGAAGCGCTTTATGATATTGGTATTACGAGGACGGCTTACAGTGCTGGATATTACCGTTCTGTTCGGCAGTGATTAAGGGTTCCAGTCGAGACTGGATGGTTTATTGTGTTTTATTGGAGTGTAGGAAGAGCTGGGAAATGAAGGGAATGGGAAAAGGCAGAGTGGAGTTGTGGTGATGTTACTGCTGGGGAGATGAGGTGTGGGATGGATAAATCCCTGGTCCTGCAAGGATGGAGCTCTGCCCATGTATTCATGCCCAGGACAGAAAATTATATGATATATGATAAATATATATGATATCTATATTTATCATGATATATATATGATATATGATATATATCATATATGATACATAATATATTATATATGATATATATACATAATAGATGATATATTATATATGATAAATATTATATGTATGATATATTGCAAGATCAAGTGCATCTACCTGATCTTGCGGTAGATGGATTCCTGTGATAGTCATATATCTCATTTATCATGTATCATATGATAACATTACATATGATATATGATATCATTATATATGATATACGATATGCAAAATGCAATATACAACATACAATATGCAATATACAACATACCATATACCATATGCAATATGCAATATACAATATACAATATACAATATACAATATTCAATATACGATATGGCCATCCTTGGCAATGGCACAGAAGTTCAACCAAGGTCACAGCACAGACACCCAGGCTCCATCCAGAGCATCCCCATCCTGCCTAGGCCCTGATCTTTCCCATCCTGGGATGGGTTTTAATGCTGTGCCCAGCTGGGATGTTTTGGACAGCTGGCTTGGGAGCAGGGCATGGCAAAGGCATAACTTCCCAGCAGGGAACAGGTGAGCTTTTGGAACTGCAGAGGAAATGTTTTCTCTCACAAGTTCAAGATAATAAACTCAACTGAGTGAGCAGACACCAGGAAGAAATATTTAATTATCCTTCTCACCATTATGAGGAACTTCTGCCACTCTTCAGGTTATTATACAGTAAATAACCAGTTTTCTAAAGGACAGAGCTGTTTTAATTATATGACAATGAATGCATAATTATTATGTTTGTTAGGAATGAATCACAAGACAACAGACTTGATATTGCTGCTCTAGTTAGTGCATCTTAATTACTTTTTCATTTATTTTGCATATAAAAGCTATTTGCTAATTGTCTTTGCTGTAAATATGCAAAATATAATTAGTCATTCATAATTCTTTATGTGTTATCTAACTGTACATTTGTTACTGAGGAATGTATATTAAAGTTTGCATATTTAATGGGCTTTTGTGGCATAGAATATTTTCGTACAAAGTTTTCAGGAAATATTAGAGACATCACTTAAACCTTCTTTTAACCCCTTTTCCTATGCAAACTAATGTTTCCCAGAAAGACTAGATATTGATAAATTAAACCCCCTGGAAATCCATTTCTGTTTTCTGAGCATACAATATAAATCCAGTGCTGATGATATGAAATGCCTCTTGGTCTCAAACTGAAACCAGAGAGATTAGGGCCTGTTAAAAGTGTTGCAAGTTGGTCTCTACAGTGAATTTAAACTGCAAGTACAGAATTACAAATTAATTTGGGTCCTGTTGCAAGATCAAGTGCATTTATCTTGTGGTAGGTGGGTTCCTGTGATAGTCAGACCATGGTGCAGGAGATTATGGTGGCAATATTTGGTTTAGATGCTGTTGATCAGAGCATCAACATGTTCCTGATCATTGTAAGGCTATTGAGCTTCTGCCAAACTATAAAATACACCTGACTTGAAATCTTAATTTTGCTCTCTAGTTGAGGCACTTGTTGGATCTCTCTTTAGCCAGGCTGCTCTCACAGAATTGGAAACCCACACAAATTCTTCACGCTTTTCTCTTCCCAAAGCTCAGGCGACTTCCATCTGCAATTAGCCCTCTGCAAGGCCTGCATTTCCTGGCAATGTTTTACCTTGTGATTAGCCTGATTGCAGAGACTGGCTGGTTCAAACGGGCCGTGTGTTTTTGGGAGCTGAGCGCCAGCCCGGGTCTCGGGGAGCTCGGCAGATAATCACACATCATCTGCTCCCAGGTCGCGGCGGAGCGCCGCAGCCCCACTCTGCCGATGCGTGTCACATCCCGCATTTCTCCATCTCAAACATTTGATTTACTACCCGGCTGTACTGTTAATCCTATGTCATGACACTCCTATTCACTTCTGCTTTTCAACTGGAAGCAGCTTCCTATGAAGATAAAGCTAGGTAAAATCTATTGTAGGGGGAAGAATAACTTGAATGCAGCTATCATATCGAAAAGAAAACACACTCCTCCACTCTTCACCCTTTAGATGCTCTGAATACTTT
Organism: Lichenostomus cassidix; assembly: GCF_008360975.1. Lineage (NCBI taxonomy): Eukaryota > Metazoa > Chordata > Aves > Passeriformes > Meliphagidae > Lichenostomus > Lichenostomus cassidix. The sequence goes on from NW_028147756.1 coordinate 6,055, forward strand.
CCTTAATGATGAAGTCAAATAGAATAGCCACTGAGAATACAAGCCATGGTTATTTTTTTTTTTTCTTCCCCCTTCAGAAGTAATCCTGCTCTGTGATTCTGTAATTGTTCTTATTTACGTTGGGCAAATCTTTTTAAACTAACATATATAAAAAACAGAGTGACAGCAGGGTTTGAATTAGGGAAATAAAAAAACCCAGCTAACATGCTTCAGTAAATTGTGAGATGAATAAATCATACATATCCCTACTTATCAAACAAGTATTTAGAAGCAAATTTAAATAATGCTGTTTAATGCTGGCACTTGCATAAACCCCACAACTGTCAGTGACATTTTTTTCAAGCAGTTGACTACTTGAGCTATAGATTAAAACCCATACATTTTATGCATCTGGCACAGCGCGAAAACCCCACCACCCAACTACTTTAAATGATGTTCCACTTCCACACAGAAGCTGTGCAACAGCATTTAATCAACTGAGAGCTGAAAACTTTGTATTTCACGTCACAGGTAGGGTTCTGCCTGTGTGAAAAGGGGAAAGTTGTTATATAAGACAGGTGAAATTTTAGTTTCCAACCTGCACAGCCAGGAGTTACTCAGTTAGAGGGAGACAAATCTTAAATATATTTGCTTTCCTGCAAATAGGCTGGACATGGGCATGCTATGAAGGTATATTGAGAGCATTTGAATGTTTTTCTGGCCATTCAAGCTTTCTTAGCTTTTTGGAGGAAATGAGAGTTGGTTACCCAGTGTGGCAGAGGTTCCTCCTGTGATCCACTGCCTCTGTCATGAGGGAAGGAGGGTTGTCAGTGCTGGGGTTAAAATCAATTACAATGTACAATGTACCAAGAGAATCTGTTGAGAAAAACAAATCCTTTGGTACCAAACCTTCATTTTGTCTTCTGCGTCAGGCAGCTCAAATAGAAAACAAAATTTTGGGTTTAATAGAAGGAAAGGCTCTTGAAAATAAATTCACAGGGGTAATAAACTGTGTGGGTTTCAAAATAATCTTTATTATTATATAGGTGATGCTGAAGGCATAAAAACTTGGAGGCAGTGTTGGGGGAGAATTTTAGTCTTTGAGCATTACAGAAGACTTTCTGTGTGCTTTTTGGAAGAATTCATTTAAAACCCAGTAGGAAGCAGGTAGGCTGCATGTTTCCAGGGCAGGGAAAATGCATTTATTTCTGTCCCATTTAAATGTCAGATTGGTGGGTCAGGATGTCAGCACAGATTCCCCCCAACTTCACCACGAGCTCTGCTGAGTAAGATCTGTGGTCTCACAGGAATACAGCTCAGTTAGTCCAAATAAATCATCATGGAGACTTTTTTTCCCATTGAGACAGTTACAAAACAGCATTTCTCATGTAATTTTTCTTCTCCAATGGTGGGATCCTGGGCCATCAGCAAAGCCTAAATTTCTGCCTGGTTCTTTGGGGTCAAGGA
>NW_028147756.1:10000-50000 GCF_008360975.1 Lichenostomus cassidix
ACTCTACAACCTGCCCAATGAGCCTTATTTTTTAGTGTGAATCCAAACAGAAAAATATTCTCCAGGCAAAAGAGCAATTATAGGCCCAAAAGCATCCTTCAAACATGTGTAGCTGATTTAGGTGCCCAAAAATACAAGTACTGGCCTGTTTCATTGTCATCCACACAAAGAACTGAGTCCTAAAATCCTTTACTCAACTAAATTCTTAATAAGTAAACTGAGACTAACCCTCTAATACCAGATTTGTTAAACAACATGATTTAGGTCCTTGCTATTCATGCACCTTGTACAACTAAAATGACTGTTAAAGCTAGAATCATGAAAGAGTCATTTTATGTAGCTGCTAAATTCCTCTCAAATCTCCTTGCAACTTAACGAGTAAAGAAAGCTCAATGTGTAATGCCAGCTAATGTGGTTTATGCTAGAAAATAGTATCAACCTATCTTTGTAGCTTATCTAAGCCAGGATAATACTTTTAGCCTTTATAGTAGACCCAACTCCATTTTTTCAACTCTTGACTATGTATTTCCTGAAATCCTTTTCCAAAGAGTTAAATTGGATGTGAAATCTGTACTAGGCTATGGGACGCTCTTTGTTCTAGGAGGAGGCAGCAAAGCTTTGCTTCTGTATCACTTTCATTGCCTTCTGATTGAGGTTGACAGTGTGACAGGAAAGCAAAGAGAAGCAATTGCAGGCTGAATGAGAGCCTTTTTCAGCCTTACAGCAGCCTCCCTCCTTAGCCCCTGAGAAAAAGAGGTAACAGATGCCGATAGCACGAATCCCTAACAAAGTCCTAACTTTGATGCAGACAGAAGACAAAAAAACGGGAAAGATTGTCTCACTTCAGAAAAACCTTGAAAGGAGCACAAAGGAGGTGCTGGGGGGCGGCGGTGCTGGGGTTGGGGGGGAATATTGAGGGGCTGGAAATGGCTGGGAGAGTTATGGAGCGACAGCATCTCGGGGAATAAATACATTGTTGGGGAGGCTTCGGGTCCTCGTCATCTGGCGTGGTGGCAGCGGGAGGAGTTGGGGACAGTGTCCCCAGCCTGGGGGGTCGGGATGGGGAGCCTTGCCCTGCACACCCTGCGTGTTCAGGGCAAGGAACCTCTTCCCTCTGCAGAAAGGCACGTTATTTACACAGAAAAGGAGCAGAAAATAATGGCTGGGGGGAGCAAACAGCTGCTCGGAGGGATTTTCTGGTGGATGGAAGGAAAACAGAGCGCTGGCGAGTTTGTTCTCATCTCGCTCCGAACAGATTGCGCGCAACAAGAGTTTCCCCGTTCGCTGCTGCTCCCTGGGATATTTGTTGGATTTTTTTTTTTTTTTTTGTCACACAGTTTAGGAAAAAAAATAAAAAGTCTATCAAGGAGTTTGCCTGGAACCTTTGGACCTCATAAAATGACCTAAAATTAGTGCAGTGAGAAAGCTAAAAATAGGAATAACTTCGGTTTGCTTACAACTGATCTGTCCTCTAATGTCTCACAAGCCCAACAAAACTCCCTTTTTCAATAACATTGGGACAGCAGCACCCAGGAAATGCAATGTGAAATGTGCTTGTATGTAAGGGATCTTCTTTTGCATCACATGGCATTATTCTCACACGGTGAGGGGGTAAGAATACATCCCCGAGGCCTGCAGATGGAGAAATCATCATTTCCTCCCAGAATTCTGCAGAAATTCAGCATCTCCACCAGTGGGATTAATAGCAGTGGATGAGGTGGGCAGCAGGAATGCACTGCCTCCCTCTTTCACCCACCCTGGACACAATCCCAATGTTATTTCCTCACTCCTGGTGGAGAAAGGGATGCTATGAAAGAGTGGCTTGTAATTCTTTCTCCCAAACGAAGAAAAAGCAGAAATGTTTCTGCAGGGAGGGGGATTAGGGCTGGCAGGACACTGTGCTAACAGCCCTGCGTGGACCTTTTAAAAGCTGGGCTGTGTTAGTGGCCTAATGGATTGATGTGGTTTAGTCTTTAAATAGGTACTTAGAGCACGGTTTAAATGTGAATAACGGAGCGATAGCTTATTAAAACCAACTGGCTGAAAGAATTATAAATTCACAGCTCGTTCAAACAAGAAAGGAAAGCCCATGACATTTCCTTAAGGAGCAATGATAGTCTGCAGTGTCAATATGGCTTTGGTATATACACATTAAAATGTGTAAGTCTCTATTTGTGGGGTAATGGCATGCAGAATTTCAGCTGGATATTTAAATGGAGCATATTTTCTCTTTTTTTAATTGCAGCACTCGAGAGAACTATTTTTTTGCCTCTATTTTAATATTCAGAAAATTATTTTAATTTCTCAAACAGTATTTTGAAAAAAGGATTTTCTCCCTGACTTAGACTTTGTTTGCTAAGTTTCATGGCTGCAGTATGCAAATTTTACATCTGAATTTAAAAAAAACCCAAACCAAAACACTTAAAAATGGAAGTTGCAATAGAAATACGCTCAACTTAAACTACAATGGTGTTATAGCCATGTGGATGTGGCACCATAATTATAGCTTAAAAAGCAATTAAGATAAAAGGCAGTACAAAGAGATCAGCCAAATATCAAGAGACTCAATTCCAAGCAAAACAAATCTCTAACTTCAAGCTAAACAAACTTTTGGTGGTCCATGTACTCAACATTTTAATATTCATATACAGACATGGAAACATACTGAGGGTTTGGGCTTCAAAAATGTTCCTTTAGCAGCAAACTGAGTTCAAAATCTCTTGAAGCTTTTCAGGAAAAAACGCATAATGGAAACCCCTCACCATTCTGGGGAGTTCAGCTGTGGTTCCTATGCTCATTGTTGACTCCAGTGCTGGGATCAAATTATTTCTCCTCCCTCCTGTGGGCCAAAGATCTAAAATTTGGCTCTTTCCTGAAGGCTGGGCAGCACTGCTGGGAAGCTTGGCAAAGATTTGAGGTGTTTTCTGGTGAAATGCTGAGTCTGGATGAACCTCCTGGGCAACCTGTATTGCACCAGCAGGTTTGAAGTTGTGTGTAAACCTAAACAGGACACACATGTAAGTGTTTACATTGATCCTGGGTCACATAGACATGTATGAACAGATATGTTTGCACATAAATTTGATATATTTCTGTAGACATACAGTCCTGGACATGGACTTTGTATTAATTATATGCATTTCACCCTGACATCCCTTTTTATTCCTTTTCTGTATCAGTTTAAATTAAAAACCCATTCATATATTACAAATCCATTCATATATTACAAACCCATTCATATAATACAAACCCAACTCAAACACACTGTAGACAAACACAACCCTGCCCTATATTTGTGGGTTTTGTCTATAACAATCCTACAGGACTTAATACCTTGCTGGACTGGTATTAAATTATAGACTTTCCAATAAAAAAATTGTAATTTTTATTCACTTCTGTAGGCAGACTGAGTACAGAATCAAAACCAGAATCACAGAGCACAAACTGATGCATTCAGTTTTAGGGGAATTTTCCATAAGGGAATACATTACGTCTTAACTAACGTTTTGCCTTAAAACATAAGTTTTGCTGAACCAATTAAATCAACCAACTAATCTTGCACATGAAACATTAAACAAGAATGGAGTGTCTGCAATTAGCAAATAGCTTTGATGTGACTAAACATCTATCTCTATGCATCACCAACGTTCTGGGTTTAAGTCCCAGATGATGTTAGACATGCTGAATGTAAATGTTTGCTGCCTATAGGTTTCCAACCAGCTGAGTCTTGGAGCAGCAGCACTGCTGGGTTCAGAGGGATGGAAAACCAGATGTCAGCTGCTGCTAGTAGGAAGGGGTCTGTTTGCATTAAAATATGGGTAAAAATGAGAGAGAGAGAGAAGGGAGGGAGGGAGGGAGGGAGGGAGGGAGGAAGGGAGGGAGGAAGGAAGGAAGGAAGGAAGGAAGGAAGGAAGGAAGGAAGGAAGGAAGGAAGGAAGGAAGGAAGGAAGGAAGGAAGGAAGGAAGGAAGGAAGGAAGGAAGGAACAAGGAAGGAAGGAACAAGGAAGGAAGGAACAAGGAAGGAAGGAAGGAAGGAGTTAGTTCCAGGATGCCATTAAAATTAAAAAGTAGGCAAAAGGCACCATAGTTAATGACCTTTAAAACAAAGATAGTCTTTAAATATTCTTTAAAAACTAGGTTAGAAAGTGCAAAAAGAAGTGTGGATAACACAATAGCCCAAAAGTAGCACAGAGCAACCCAACTCTGCCATCAGGGGAGCAAAATCCCTGCAGCCTGTGCAGCACCTCCCTCCTGGGCAGCAGTGGTTTTGGGAACCTGATCCTCGGGGCTTGGGAAACCTTAGAGGCATGAGAAGCTGTGTGTGGAGGTGTGGCTCGGTAATTGCTCACCTTTTCTTGTGCAAACACAAAACCAGCACGGGCTGGGGAGGCTCCGGTGGGTGGTGGGAAGCAGGTGTGGATGCTGGAGGCGCCCAGCTGGGAATGCAGCGTGGGAAAGGAGGGACACATCAGCCTGGCGCAATATTCAGCTCCTTTCTTTCACATTTTTAACTTTTTCCTTAATGTTTTGGTGAATGTAATGTTTGGACAATGTTCTTGAGCTCACGGTGTGACTCTCAGGGCTGGTCCTGTGCAGGGTCTTGAGTTGGACTTGATGATCCTTTTGGGTTCCTTCCACCTCAAGATATTCTGGGATTCTGTTTTGTTCTGGAGAATAGATATTTAGTCACATCAAAGCTATTTGCTAATTGCAGACACTCCATTCTTGTTTAATGTTTCATGTGCAAGATTAGTTGGTTGATTTAATTGGTTCAGCAAAACTTATGTTTTAAGGCAAAACGTTAGTTAAGCTGTAATGTATTCCCTTATGGAAAATTCCCCTAAAACTGAATGCATCAGTTTGTGCTCTGTGATTCTGGTTTTGATTCTATAGTCAGTCTGCCCACAAATATCCCAGGATATTCTGGGATTGTTTGGTTCTGTGGCTACAGCTAAGGGAGGGCTAGGCTCAAATGCTCAGCAGAAAGACACAAATCTGGGTCTCCCCAAGCAGCTGAATGTGCTGATTACCCAACTACTGCCCTGGAGGTGGAGATCTCCCAGTTACATTTATTTTGTATAAATAATACAACATTCAGTAGACTTTATTTTGTATAAATAATACAATATTCAGTAGACATGAGGGATGCCTGAAGCTGCAGAGTTCAAGGGGGAACTGAGCAGGACCCTTCTCTGAAGAGAAATTAGTTATTTGTGTACCACCACGTGAGGAATTCCAGTTCAGTCCTTGGGGTGAAATGAGGAGCAAAGTTAAACTGCAAACCAGGGCTGATGTTATTTTGACACAAGAAACAGTGACTGAGATATGTGTGGAGGGGTGGAATAAGAAAAGGGGATTTGGAAGGACACAGTCAACTTGTAGGATCTACCACCACAAAATAAAGAAAGTCACAGTTAAAGTAATGGCAAAACTTGCAATTTAATTTAAAAAAATAAATTAAAAGGATAAGAAATATGCATGAAACATAACTGTTTCCTCTAATTGGCAAAAATGACTGAAGTAAGTTGTCTGTAGCAAGAAAACTTTTACTTTCCCCAGCACATATGGGTGGGTTTTGTTGAACAGTGGAAATCCAACTAAGCAAACAGGTGCAGAGATCTGTGCTTTTCCCACTGCATCCTCACTTCTCATTATCACATCAGCAATTAATATTTTGGATCTGATGATCAGAAGGCAGAATTTACAAGGATGAATTAATCAGCCGTTGCAGCACCTTGGAGGGGTTGGTATTAACAGGAACACTTTGCAAAAAGGGGGAAAGGATTCCCAGATATCATATGACATTCCCTGAGCACGAGGGACAGCAGTGTCCCATCAGATGTGCCACACATTTCACAGTAAATCCTCAGGAGGGTGTTAAAATCTCCAGTGGGATGTCTGAATTCCTTTTCCTTTAGCCCAACATTCACCTCCATGAGAAGTGGTGATGTTGACAACAACCACCACATCTGTGGAAACTGTGATCATTTTCTTGGTTTTTTACTAGTTGTGATAAAAACCACCAACATTTGCTAGAGGTAAAAATGGAAGTATTATACAGTCATAGAAACACAGAATTGTTTGGCTTGGAAGTGACCTTCAAGATCATCCAGTTCCCACCCCCAGCCATGGGCAGGGACACCTTCCTCCATCCCAGATTGCTCCAAGACCCATCCCACCATGAATCCTTCCAGGGATGGAGCAGCCACAGCTTCTCTGGGCAACCTGTGCCAGAGCCTCACCACCTCACAGGGAAGAATTTCTTCCTGATATTTAACCTAAACCTACTCTCTTTCCCTTTGAAGCCATTCCCCCTTGTCCTATCATTCCATACCCTTGCAAAAATTCTCTCCCCATCCTTCTGGGACAGCATTTTGCAGAATGGCATATTTGCAAAAAAACCAGCAAAGGTGAGTGGTGTAAATCAGACAACTCCTGCTCCTGCAGAATTACTGAAGGTGTTTGGAGAATTTGCTTCAAAGGGCAGGAGGCAGACTGAATTATTCACCCCAAGGAGACTGAGGGCTGCTGCTCTCTTCTAGTTAAACTGAAAAGAATGTTTCCCTTCCCAATGCCATCCTGCCTGAGCGTGGAAAGATCCAGAAATGCTCTGGTCCAGCTCTGGGGTGGTGATCAAGAAGATGAGAGCTTGGCCATGTCTGCTCCAGGATGGAGAAGGGAATTGGTGTTCTTCCCCACTGAGATGAAGTCAAGCAGAGGAAGAAATGGGAAAGGAAGAACCAACAGCAGCAGGACCAGGGCTTTCACCTCAGATGATGCATCAGGCTCAAGTCAAAAGGCCAGCAGTTTATACCAGGTGAAAGAGTTGTAAGAGCAGAGGTTCCCACAGACCAAAAAAGCTCTGTTGTGGAGTAGGATTGGGCAAATCCTACTGGTTTCAGCCACTCAGCCCAACGTCCACAGTGTTTTCAACCAGGTGTGGCTGACCTTGCCCAGCAAAGCCAGGCACCAACAAGAGATTCCTGGGGTCACAGCCCAGCTCAGCAGCATCACAGTGAATAGTTATGCATCTCCCACCCCTCCACTGCACCACATTCCACCACAGCCTGGCCCCAGCCTGCTCACCAACAAGGTCAGAAGTGTCTAGGACAATCTGCCAGATGGGCAGTGGTGCTGCAGAGCCTCTGCTGCCTCAGGGAAGCAGCCAGGAATGGCAGGAATATGTACAGAAAATGATGCCTCATTAGTTAACATCAAAAATTCCTCTGAAATAATCATTTTTAACTCATTGCAAGTTAAATTAAATTCAGATATGCCTGTAGTAAACATTTGGGTCTGCGGGAAGAATTGTTGTTCAATTAAAAGAGAAACCAAACACCATTAAAATAGAAATGTATACAGCAAGTACAGCTGAATTCCACCTGTTCATTCCAGATGTTTGCAGTCACTCACACATCTAAAGGCTCAGTAAAGAGAGCTAATGATGGTTCAGAATATCTTAATACAAGTTCCTGCATCCCTTAAAAATAGAGCTGCTCAAGCAGGGTTGGAAGGGATGCTGCTAAAAACCCTGCAGGGATCACACTGCCCTTGTGGCATCCTACAGCTTGAATGGGCTTGGGGATCCAAGGTTTGAGCAATTCTCCAGGGATCTGCCCTGAATTCCTGGTTTAGCAAAGGGAAGAATCTGTGGATTAACAATAAGAACAGAAAGTGGAGCTCACAAAGAAAGATGACTCCTATGAATGGGAAGTGCAGCTCTCTAAAATATGAGCTGAAAAGGCAAATATCCACCTGTGTTTGCTGCTTCCTACACCATGGACATGTTTCCTGAATGTGTGTCCATCCAAGGGCAACTGCTCTCACAGCTGATTTTAAATTCTCTGGGTAATTTATTTATTACCAATATCACTCATTGCTACACTTTTCTAGCAGGGCAGCATTGGAGAGCTGGGAATCTAAACTTTTCCTTGCATGGGAATGGTTCACAATTGTTAAAAATCATGTTCTGAGCTTCCAACAAATCAGGACTTGTGGAAATCCTCTGCAACTAGAGAAAAACCATTCAAAGAAGCTCTTTTCCCAGCCTGGGAATTAATGAAGTGGGATTCCTACAGATGGATATTCCAAGTCCCCAGTCCCTTCCCAACACACCTTTGTGCTGAAGCTTCCTTTTGTGTTCTCCACGAGTTTAGCATGGACATTCCCAGCTGGAGAATTACACAGTATTTAGAAGAACTGAGCAACTCTTGTGCCCCTCCATCAGATTTGTTGAAACTGGGCCACAGATCTTAAAATGACAGTTGTTGGAGGGAAAAGGCAGAGTTCAGCATTGTTTGTGTAAACAAGATTTGGATGTTGAGTCAGAAAGGAGTTTTGATGACTCTCTAGGAGATATCACTTCCAGAGCAAAGGACTCTCCAATTGGAAAGCCTTGCCCACTTTTCAGACTTTGGGAAGCAGTTGAGGAATGAATCCTAGCCAGTTTAACACATTTCTTCTGGAGCTCTAACCCCAGGATCCTAACTGGGCTCTGCAAAGCCAGAATCCTTCCTACTCCAGGCACTCCCAATGTCCTCTGGTAATCTCAGATGTACAGATATTTTTGTGTTCCACACTCCCTGGCTTAGTGCATCTGGATTGTCCCTTGAAATCTCTCAGGATCCCAATGCCCAAAGCCAGAGGACACCAGGATGCAGGGCCAGGAGGATTTCATGAGGTAGCTGCCCCTCTCTTTAAGGGCACACAAAATACCTTCATCACTGCCTTGGGAAGAGAAAATTCTATTTTCTCACCCTGATTTCTTGTGTCCTGCAAGGACAGCTTGGGGCCAGACACAAAGCTCTGAGGTGGGTGGCATTTGATGGGAGCTGCTGGGAATACTTTGGGCAGAGCAGAGCCAGCAGCCCAGAAAGCAGGAGCAGCAGGAGGAGGAAGAAGAGGATGGTGATCCTTTCCCTTCCTCTGCCTCCCCTCCCTCACACACACAGCATTTCCACAGGCTGTGCACAGGGACCAGGATTTGGGCATTAATTAATAGGATTATTTCTTATGAATTTCTTCTTCCCCTTTCCGTAGGATGTTTTCTGAGAGCAGTAGGTTTGTCTTCCTTTCTTTAAAGCACCCAAGGCTGCATTTGCAGGGCCAGGGATGTCACCATCACCTCATTAATACCCTCAAATATGGGACATGTTCTTGAACTAGGAGAAACACAGCATGGCAAATTATCATCCCACAAACTGAGACACCCCCGTGACTATAACCCATCTGCCCCCAGACATTGGATAATCCCTGGGGAAAGCAAGATGGGATCCCTAGTGGGTGGTTTGTCTGCACTAACTTTCCCTCTCAAGTGGGATTTTGCCAAAACCCAAGGTTTGCAACCCTCAGCTGTGTGGAGAAGGAGCAGCTGAAGCCAAGGAGGCACCGAGTACCTTTGCTGCTGCTCTCGTCTCAGAATCTCTTTCCTTCATTATTGTAATGCAGCCTTTCATGTGATTTCTCTATGTAACCGATAATGTTCTTGAGCTTGCATTTCAGAGGAAAGGTTATTTTTGAAAAGAATAAAGAAAATCCTTATCAACCGACATGCTTGTTGTAGGAATGCCAACTCTCTTATAAGTGCAGGTCCATCCATTCCTTTATTTTGATGTAAAAAAATCTCCTGGCCTGCAACTACAACATGTAAGAGGCATTGCAGGCAGAACTTGATCTCATCTCACTCTGAAGACAGCAGGGCCTTTCTCCCCCAGAATAAATCCCAAACAAGCCCCCCTCCTGCTCCCAGCTTAACTGGCAGCTTCAGCAACAAGAGATAAACTTCAACCTACGTTTCCTTTCCCAGCTTAGTTGTTCATTACTTTTTTCCTCCCACACCTGCCTTGATCCCCTGCAAGAAGCAATTACCCAAATGATATTGTGGCTGGGGATAACTAAATATCCCTTCTGATACAAGGCAGTGATATCACCGTGACTTCTACAGGTCTCAACAGATTTTATACAGCATGACTCAAGAAAAGGGCTCTCCTCCCAAGGGGCCTTTGAACCTGCCCCCCCATTATAGGCACAGCTTGCAGAAATGAAAGAGAAAATGGCAAAATCTCATGCCTGGGGCATTTGGACCAAGTGGAAAGCTCTAAGAAAGGTAAAACACTCAGTTGTTTGACAGTACACAAATGCTGAGGAGTCTCTGTCCTTCTTGGAGGATGGAGAGGGGATTCAAACTCTCAGACTTTCATTTAGGACAGACAACTCCCACCCACAAAAATCACACTGCTGGGGCAAATGAGCTCCCCCACAGAAAGTGTTTTTTTAAAATAACCCTCTATTTTCTTCCATTGTCAGAAGGTGCAGCATCAAATTAATCTCAAGGTCAGCATGGGGAATCCAGGTGGGCAAAGACCATTCACCAGGAGCTCCTCGTGGCAAAGTCTACCCTGGATAGAACTAGAAGGGATCTTAGAATGTTTGGGGACCTTCAACATCCAGTTCCAAACCCCTGCCATGGGCAGGAACACCTCCCACTGGACCAGAGCCCTGCTCAGAGTCCCAAAGATGTATAAATATAATATATAAATAAGGTGTCTGGGGGAGGTCAACCTTTATGGCTGAGGATCTGAGCTGCCAACCCATAGCAGAGGCAGCGTGCTGAGTGGGAGAAATGCAAAACCTGCTGAAGGGCCAAGGCATAGATTTTCTGTAATTAGCAGCTGATGCCCATTGATTTTTGAAACAGCAACTCTCTAAAATAAAACAAGTTGCACAATGGTTGCGCTGGCCAGGGAAATGTGCTCCTGGGTGTGCTTCAGTGACAGAAATCAGTGCCACCACCGCGGTGTGTGTCACCAACATGTGACATGTGCACCCAACGGGGCAGGGACTGCCTCTAAAACCCCTTTTACCTCAGACCAATTTGTGTAAATAAACGCCAGCATTTCCAAGGTTTGATTGACTGAAGTCAGTGAGAAGGTCTCTGCTGACTCCACTGGGCTCCAGATAAGGTTCTTCAGTTCAGTAGCTTCCCAAATGCATCTGCTTTTCAGATTTAGTGCTATTGTTTGATGCAGGTCAAAACCAAATGAGCCTTAATTAGCTCCAAACTGAGTTCCCTGTGTTTACAACACGCTGGTTTGCAGTTCTGTGCTTCAGGCAGGTATGCACATTTGCCAGTCAGCTGTGAGCTCTGGCTGCTCTTAAAATACCTGTTTGTCTCACAGCCTCTCACTGCCTACAAAGCTGTATTTCTAAATTCTCACACAATCAAAGGTACACTAAAAATAGAGGAAATTCTTGCATATCAGGGCAAGGAAAAAATGCACGCAACTTCTTTGCTCACTGATGCAACCAAAACACCCAGGAGTTATTATAATGTGCATTCCCTTGACAGAGACTTTTATTTCATGCAAATTACTATGATTAAGATTCGAATGCTTTTTTTCCATTTTCGCACATTACTTAATCAATGTGAAGTACTGTGTAAAAATTGCATCTCTTCATAACAGTGATTTTGACCAAGTCAAGTGTTGCTGCTAGAATCCTAATCCAGACTTGTGATTCAATTATCATTTAGAGACTTTCTAAATTCAAATGAAGTTTACCCAAAAAAAAAAAAAAAAAAAAAGTTAATATCAATACGGATCATTTGTAGGTTTTATCAAAACAGCTTCCTGTTGCAAGGGAATGCAAAACATGTTGGATTCTTTCTGTTTCATTTACTTCTTTAACTAAACGTGAAAAATATACGGCGCTGCATGGAATGTGAGCATTAAAATGTGTACCTTGGGACACTTCTTGCTCATATTGCATTGTTTATATTTTATAGGCAGCCATCCTGAGAGCTTGAGAGAATATTTAAGCTCTGGATGTGGGCATTGGATTGAAGCAACATTACTACAACTTCGTGAGTTGCTGTTCTTCAGCTGAGTCCCAGAAATTCATCTCATAACCCAGAGTGGGTGTCTGCTTCAGTCCTCAGTGCCACAACTACCTAAAAATACAGGTAAAAGCTGTTAAAAACCTCCCTCCTCTTGGTGGTGTACATTAAAATTTAGATGGAATATGGATGTACACGATGTGAGCTGCCCAGGAACTGCAATAACCTCATTATTTCCTGTGTGTTCACGTGGTCAGGTTAAATATTTCATGTTTTTTGGGGGGATAAATTCACTGTCGGCTGCTCATGGGTGGGAAGGTCAGTAATAACTATGACCTCTTCCACATTCACAGAATCACAGAATGGTTGGGGTTGGAAAGCACCTTAAAGCTCATCTCATTCCTCCCCCTGCCATGGGAGGACACCTTCCACCATCCCAGATTGCTCCAAGCCCTGTCCAACCTCACCTTGGGCACCTCCACATATGCAATTCATGCAACCTGGCATTGAAATTCCTCCCTCAAAGCCAGCAATGCTGGTAGCAAGCACTTTTGGGAAATAAACCCCCAGCTACTCAACATAAAGAATCCAATCAGTGGAGGAGTTGCTACATCCCAGAGATAACACAAACTATTCTGGAGAGCATTAGCCTGGAATTCTTAATGTAACGCCTCTAGATTTCAGAGGCTGGCTAGAAAATTACATTTGCATTAATGTTTTGGCTAATTATTCTCCTGCAGCCACCTAGAAAGGTTACCTGGTCTCTTAAATCTGGTATGTATCTAGCATGCTAGCAATTTCCCCTCCTTTTCATTCCTCACAGGACAGAAATTAGACATTGTCATTCCATATTATTTGCGACATGTTGACATTATAATTTAAAAGGATGCAGCAGTCCTGAACAGCTGGAGAGTAATCCTGAACAATCCTTGACAGTTTCCTTTGGAGGATGAATGCCCCTCCCTGGAGAACTGCACAGTCTCTTATTTTAAACTAACAGCTAATTTTAGACAGTTTGCCCTCTCAGAAATGCATGCCACAGAGACTTCTCTACATGGTGAACAGCAGTGACCAGAGATAAGCACCCACACAGAAAAAAGAGAGAGCTCTGAAATAGATTTTTTTTCTCCTCTTCTAAGAGACATGACTTGTTTGCTGTATTGCCTGACAGAGCCAAGGAGGGACCCTCGTTGCTGAGCCAGCCCTCCCTCTGCTCTGCTGAGCTGAAGGCTTTTTGGATCCCACACACACTTTGCACTGCTGGGGTTTGCTTCTCCTCTGAGACTTGAGGGAATTGATTTCAGCAGAGGGGATTTTTCCCCCCACCTATCCAACAGGCTCAGCACACTGGGATTGAAAACTCCTGACTCCTGGAAGGGAGCAAAGCTGCAGCAGGGTCAGGTCTTGGGTGCACAGAGGGGTGGAGGCAGGAGCCAGAAAACAGCTTGTGGAATGGGGAAATGGCTTTAAAAATGGCTTTGCCTTGTGGGCTGTTGGGAGAATGGAGCAATGGGATCTGGGGATGGGGAAGCTTCCCCTTCCTGCTGGGCCCATGGGGCAGAGCTCCATCTCTCCTGCCCTTCTGCAGCTGGGCTGTGGCCTTGAGGAGAGGTTCAAACACTCTGAATGCTCTGTCTTTAGCCAGTGATACCTTGATCTTTTTCTTTCCTTCTTTGTTTCCTTAAAAATTTTTTTCTTTCTTTTTTCCCCCCAAAAATCCTCAGTTCACACCATCATGCTCCTGGGACATCCCAGGCAAAGGTACTCTGCTTGCAGCTCAGACATCAGGCAGATGACCCATTTGTCAGACCTGTGGGGTGTTTTGGGTTTGGCTCAAGGGCCGACAAGAGCTGCTGGGATGTTTGTTGCTCTCCTGTGTGTGGTGTGGGCTGAAGAGGAGCAGATCTGGCTGGCAGGAGTCATTGCAAGGACGAGCAAGGAGTGCCTCTGTGCTGTCAGGGGAGCTGCAGGCACTGCCCACACAGAAGGGAGCTCTCCCCAAAAGCTGCTTCATGCTCTGCAGCTCTTTTCTCTCCTGGGTACGACAGCAAGAGCAGAGAAGGACTGAAAGGATAAATACTTTTGTGCCATGAGCTGAGCAAAAGTCCCTCTTGCTCAAATAGGTGCAAGGCTGGGTCAGAGCTGATTTGCTCAACCACATTTTCCCTAGATTTGCATCAGTGTGGTCAGTTTGGTCACTGATATTGGAACCTTTGCTGCGACCACTGAGAGGCTCCATGCTGGCTCTGGTGGGGCTGTGGTGCAGCCTTTAACCTGTGCAAGGCTTTTTCCATGCTGCACAGCTCCTCTGGGGAACAATTCTGTCCTTTCTGAACAGGAATCGCTGCTGGCTGCAGAATAAAACTGTCTGGAGTTGGGCTATGCTGGATAATGTGCCCTGGGATGTCAAGGGGAAGCTCACCACTGCTTTCAAGGACAACAGCTTGAGGTCCCTTCTTCAGCTGTCTGTCATTCAGGAGTTTGCCTCATGGCTCCTACCAGTTAAATATTTCTATCAAATGGGGATAGTGCTCCAAAAGAGGAAAGTCTGACAGAGAAAAAACAGAAAGATTTTCTGGTTCTTTTTTTCTCTGATTAGGAATGTCTCCCCTCAGCACTCAAAAATCTAATCTGGGTGTTATACTTTTGAAGAAGAGAATACTTTCCTCACAGAATTTAGAGCAGCAAGCTCAAAAATCCAGGTTTGGGACTGAGGAGATTTTAAAAACAATTTCACTTCCTTTATTCTGTAGTCAGAAGAGCCAACAAGCCATGCAAAAGAAAACCCTGTGAATGGAAAGAGACTGAGTGTACTGATAAAAACCCAACTCTGCAAGGTCTCTGTGGGGAGGACTTGGTCACAAGGGTGATGCTGCTCCTATGAAGAAGCATTTCCAGGCTCCAGCCCCCAGTAAAGCATGTGGAGCAGCTGAGCAGGTAATAAATAAATTAAAAAAAAAATTTAAAAAGAGTATTTCCCCTGTAAATGGAAATGGAGGAGATAGAGAAGGAAATTCATTTTCCTGGGTCCTTCCAAACTCATTCTCAAGCAGTTGTTAGAAATGTGAGCTCAGCCAGTTGCCTCTCCAGAAAGAATGAGATAAAATACAATAAAATGGCTTAGCTGAGTTTTAAAACCCTGATATCCCTATTGATTTTCCATGGAAAGCAGACAGTGATGAATAGTAACAGCCCAGTGCCCTCAGGTCAGTTTTCCTATGCTGAGATGCAGGAAGTATCCAAACAAGTCCAGTTTCATTAGAAATTGTCCTCTGGAGCACAAGTCACCCTGTCCATCATGGTCACTCAGATCAGCTCCCTGCCCCATTATCCTCCTCCAAGTATGGAGTTGACACAAATATGGAGTTTTAAACAATTCTGTTTAAAAATCTTGGACATGACCCAGGAGATACTGTGAAAAACCATTAGCAAACCAAGGTTTGGGTGAGCCTTGCAAGCTCTGCTTTTTAAAAATGACCTTGAGATCCACTCCTCATCTCACACAGGTCTTTGTAAAACATTCCTGGGACAGCCTGATGGGGAGAAATGAAGGGCATTGGGTGGAAGAATGGCTGGTGGGAAACATGAGAACATCCCTGCCCCAGAGCTCTTGATCCATGACACCCTCAGAGCTTCAGCAGATCTTCCAGAACCACATTCCATGGCCTCACCTGGTTTCTGGAGGCCTCCTGGACCCTGCTGGTGGCTGGGAGGGCAGATTGCTGATGTGAGACTTATTCCTGCAGTTTCTTACATCTGCAATGAGAGACACAGACAATTCTGGCTCCAAATACTCCTCCTCAAACCAAGTATGGTACTATTTGGGAAGGTAAAAACTGTATCTCCTCATGGCCTCAAGTCTTCCCCAGGGATGAAGCTGTTTTTATCTATAAAAGTGCATTCTAACATGCCTTTGAAGAAGTCCTCTCCTGACTTGCTTCATCCACTGGCAACAGAATCCATCCCTATCCGCCCAGGACAGAAAGAAAACATAAAAAAACTCTCCTTATTTTCTTTCCCCCCTCGCACATTTTCAATTAAAATAGATTTATGCAAGCTATACTGAATGTGCCACAAATCTCTGTGCATGGTTAAAGTTGATTAATTGGGGTCGGAAGTGAAAATTGAAAAATGGCAGCAGCTCTCAAAACACAAATAACTAACCAAAACACAAATAACCTCTCTCGGGCCTTGCGGATGATGGAGCACAAGCAGAGGTGCTGGAGTTGGTTCTGCCTGGAGGAGAAACGTCTCCTCCACCTTGGGTTAAACCCTCAAGAGCAAAGCTGGGGTTTGGGGGGAGGAGGCTGGCCTCAAAATAATGTGTGTATAATCCTCAAGATAATCAATTTCTTACAGATGTTTTGTAAACTTTCGTGTTCGAGAGCGCAAGCCATAGTACTTTCTAAATCCCTAGGGGTTGTACTTGATATCCATTTGTTATTTCCTAATGCTATTCAATCTTTTTTTCTTCTCTCCTTATTTTATTTTTTTTTTGAAGCTTGCAGCAATGAGCCTGAGCCTTAGGTCGGCAGTTGCTTCTGCCAGTGAACTTTGTGTGTTTTCCTATTCCTTTTCTCACACCCCCCCCCGATAAAAGCATTATCAGGGAAATTCAAAAGCAAGCAGAAAACTGGCATAGCTAATTTAGGCTAATTAGTATGGCAGAAGCTGAGTCTTCTACTTCAGAGGTTCCCATGCCCTCCCATGTCTCCACCTGATCGCCTTGTCCAGCAGCAAACCCAGGAGGCAGCTCCAATTATATCATAACCTCTTCAAACACCAAGCCACTCAAGCTAATTTTATCCTATTAAACAGACTGAAGGATTCAGAAGAAAGGTTCTCCCCCAAAAGCTTCAATTACCAGTGTCCCTGATTACCATCTTTACAATCCTATATGCTACAGTTAAATACTTTTTTGCTTAGTGTTGCTTTCTTGATTTAGATGAAAAGCGAGTATTAAGAGCATGTCTTTTCAACTCAAGCAAGTGACATTCATAAGGAAAAAAAGGGGGAAAAAAGGAGCCTCTCTTGTTATTAGCGTGTTTAATCAAAGTCAAGTTTAGAACCATTCAAAGACAATGTAATTGGGGAAATGTAAACATCCCCTCGCATCCGGTGGCATTTAAAGCAGCCACAGGTAACTGCCAGGAGCAGCAGCCGTGGCCAAAAGCATCAGGGCTAGAAGAAAAAAATATATTTATATAAAGAAAACATCAGGATCTCCTGAGGAAAGGAAACATTGAATGGTGTTGGGTTTAAATCCGATGTCACTAATCAGCAATAAAGACAGAAAACACCCCCGAGGTGCTGGGCTGGTCCATCCCTGCTTGCCCCAGCACGGGGTGGCCCTGAGCACACAGCACTGCTGGCTGAACACACCCACCTGGCTCACAGATGTGTCCCAAGCCTGATGGTGGCTCAAATCTTCACTCCCCATCCCTTGATTGCTCTTCTCTGTGGCCAGGAGCTCATTGGAGAGCAGCTCCCCATTTTCCTGGTCAGTGCGTCCTCCCAGGGGGCTGCAGCCTTGGCTGGTGGCTCCAGGTGCTGCAAAAATTCAAATAACCCAGGCTATTATTTTTAACAACAGAGGGGGAAATGGAAAAAAAAATATATTTCACCTGAGCAACCAATTAACATTCATTAACACTGAACCTAGGAGAAGTCCAGGTGATGGCAGTACTGTTAGGACAGCATTTATATGGAAACAACAACACCAGGTGATATTTGTCACCTGGGAAATTCAGTGGCACAAATCATAACAAAAACACATTCTGTTTTTTTTTTTTTTAGAAAGGAACCTTCTAAAAAGGAACCTTCTATTCACCTTCCCCAAGTAGACCAATTTTGCTTATTCCTCTTCTGCCACTGACAGTAATTGTTTTAAGCACACTTACAACTTAATATCCTTGGGGGTTTTTGGGTCATCCCATCTTGTTAACTCCCAGTCCATCACAGCTGGAGGTATTTGGGGGTTGGATTTCACTTCTGACCTACTCCTCCTCGCAGTTGAAAATGAGCATTTTTCTTTGCCTCTAGAAACAAACACACAAACAAACAATTTTTGTCATTTAACAGAAATTGAATGAGTTTCACCCAGTTGCCCGCACTTTGGGTGACGGGGAGGTGCCATTGTCTGCAGACAATGATTCTCATGCAAATGAAACAACAGCTAAACAAGAATCCTCCCTATCTCTGTTTGGGCCAATTTTCTTACCGTTCCAGCAGAGCTTAATCTGTTGGCAGAAGTGTTTAGGTCCATTAACAGCTAAAGTCACAGAGTCCACAACTCACCCTGCTGACAGTAAACACGGAATTTGAGGAATGGCCTTTCAACAATGCCTAAGCCACAAACCATTTTGTCATCAAATGCTGGGGAAGGCACATAGGCTGATGATTTTCTTCCTTGGGTTACAGCCTCCCCCGAGTGCCCAGCACCCTCCAGGCTTGAGTTACAGCTGTTTTATTTGCCTTTCCAGCCCTACAGCTGTGGGCAGGGCTTCATATTATTTATTTGTGTGGAATGCCTCGGAGGCCACCCTGTGCTCACCTCTGCCCAAACACAGGACAACACCACTCGGTGTCCTGCAGGGCAGATTCCTGGAGTTAATTTTGTTTGGGGAACACTGTGCCCAGGTCCTTCCCTGACAATCCCCGTTGCAGAGGGATGGGAACTTTGAGATCCCTTCCAACCCAAACCATTCTGTTACTCTGTTCCTGTGGAAAAGACAAAACTCACCCTGGTGGAGAGGAATAAACATTCATTTCCAAGCAATGAATTGATAAATAAAATCCATAAAGCTTGAATCCTGACAACAGGGATGAGGATGAGGATGAGGATGAGGATGGGGATGGAGATGGGGATGAGGATGGAGATGAAGATGGGAATGAGGATGAGGATGATGTGTGGATGCTGGGGATTCTCACCAGTGTTTCCCAGCGAGAAGCTCTACTGGGCAGTGCTGCAGAAGGTAATTTTGAGTTTGTTCCCTTTCCCTGGGGAAAGAAGCACAGCCAAAGTGATGGCACATGGCTGCAACCCAAAAGAGTTTTCCAAACTTCGCTGGAGTTGTTAGAAAATACAACTCTGGAAACTCAGGATGCAAACACCTCTGCCTCCCACACGTTTTTCTGGTTTCTTCCCTGGACAAACCAAAGGACAGGAGGGGAAGAGAGGAGTGGGAAGCAGGGCAGGTGTGGAATGTTCTAACTGCACATGCAGGTATCTCATGCTGTGGTTTCTTCAGGCTGCATTCCAATTATGTTGCATCCACCAGCATAATTAGGGAATGAGGGAGAAGGAAGGAACAGAAGGATGGAGTGGGAGAGAGTTGGCTGTGCCTGGAATGCAGTGTTAGGCACCAGCATGGAAAGTTCTTCATCATTCCACACCTCTGGAATGCCCATATCTCCCTCCTCCATCTCTGACATCCATGGCCATTCAGGGCAGGTGAAAACACGAGATTATTTTGGTGTGGTGACTTCTGGGTAACACTTTGGCAATTCTTCACCCCAACCTTGGTATAGATTGACCCAAAGCAATCAAAATACATTTTTGCCCAGTTAAATAGTTCTGTAGCAGACAAGATTATGTGTTTTGTTGGAATATAAGTGAGATGAAATGAAATGAAATGAAATGAATCAAAATTAAATGAAAAAATAGTAATATAGAATGGACTTTTTTTTAAAAAAGTGAAAATAGGAAGGGCCAAACTTTTCTGCCCTTTCAGTTTTTAAATGAGTGCTACAGAGTTTCATGGAAATTTTTTAACATGGGAAAGACATTAACATTAAACCATGTTATTCCTTAATGCCAGATTTCTTTCATTTATATCTTTAGATCATCATGGTTGCAGTGACACTGTTGGCAACTGCTAATTAAATGTTGGCGGAATGAAGGTTTGTGAGGCTTTTTTTTTTGTTTACAGGCAGAAATTGGGAACAACTCTGCTGCTCCAGCACCAAGCTCTAGGGGTGAGATCAGTAATTAATTTTTCCATAGTTCCTTCAGTATAATTCTGAGCCAGGTGGTTCCAAATACCCACACCTGAGGGAGGAGGTGGCTGCTGGGTGTGGTGTTGGTCTGGTGGCACAAAACCACATCCCAGCTCCTGGTGTGGTGCAATTATCCCACCTCCCAGCCCCTCACACGAGCATTTAGCTACAGCTGCAGCTTTCCCCTGGCTCCACATTCCAGCTGATGGGAACAGATGGAGAGGCTGGGCGTGAATTATATGAATGAGAGTTGGAATCACAAGGAAAGGGTGCAAACTGAGGGTTTAGCACGGAGCAAACACCTTTATCAGCAGCACCAGGACCACAGAGATGTGTTTCACCAGAAGAGTGTGACAGCAGCACTCCATGGAGTTCATTTTTTACTGGGCTGAAAGCTCTTTTCTCTGTTTTGAACGTGCTACAGAGCCCTTATAATTCCCAAAATGCCAACCAGAAATACTCCTTGGTAACAAAGTGGAGTTTGTGCAGCAAGCAAGCCTTTCGATCTACAAGGCAGCATCAAAGGGGGGATCTAATGAAATTTTAAAAAGGAACAAGCCATAAAACTCAGATCAAAGACTCTGAATCGTTTTGCTGATTTCTGACAGACCTGAACATTTCTTGGGAGAGTTTCTTCTAAAAGAAATAAATAAATCACCCTCTGAAAGCCACAGCAGGACATCCCCCCATGTTTACATGTAGAAATACACACACATAGAGTTATGTACACAAATAAAAAGACCACAGTAAATCAGTTTGCAAGGTTTGATTCTGCAAGACTTTGCTCAGGATGGGGAGGAAGTCCCAGGAGTGTGGTGGGAGAGGAACCCCCAGTGCCTGGCTGGCCAAAATGAGGAGGCACAGCTGTCACACTTGGCTTGGCAAGACATTTATAAATTACTCTTGTCGGTGTGTACAGCAGAGATGTTGAATGAATTATGAAATTTTACTTATTAGAAATATCAGAGAGACAGGAAAAATGTGATTGGTATTGAGTGTGTAAGGACATGCCTTCTAATTTAGAAGTTTTCACTCCCCTTTTAAAAATTCAAAAGATGTCACAGCTTTCCCTTTTTTTGGAGGGAGGTATAGATTGAAGTTGGATATTTTGCTGGAAAAACATTTCTTCTCCTGAGCTTTATCAGAAGTGAGAATTGTCTCAGTGGCTTAGCTGCTGCTGATCAGAACATGCAAGGAGACATCACCTCATGCTTCTGCCTGCAGGTGAAGGCAGAGTTAAAGCACCTGAGTGATCCAGGGACCTTTGGGGGCACAAAACCATCAGTCCATGGACAAAAGTTCTCTGCTGCAAAGTGAGGCAGAGATGGGCTCAAAACTCACCTTTCTGGGGACAAGGTGGCATCCCAAACATGGGGTTTGCAGCCAAGTTCTCTGCAGGGTGTCAGGAGCTCCTTTTGAGTTGCCTAAACCCAGTCACCCAAACTTTGTGAGCCCAAATATTCACCCCAAACGGGAGCATGGCATGAATCAAGCAATGGAAGTTAATCTGAGTCATTAAATCTGTCAGAGCTGAGCAGGTTATTAAAATCACCACCATTCACTCTTGGAAATGGGAACAAAAAATTATGCTCTGGCTTTCTGAGCCTGTTTGTCTTGTTTTCCCACACTGCTTATGAATTACTCCAGTATATTACAATGTCCTCTATCCGTCTTCATTAGCATTGTGAGCAAATTGTATTGGGCTGTAATGCAGCATTTTTTTCTTTTTTTTTCCCTTTTTTTCCCCTGTATTGTACAAACATACACAGTGTACAGAAAATGGGCAATTTAATATGAAAAGAATATTGTGCCTCAGAATTTTTATTTTCTAAACAGTCATTTCAGTTGGGAATTATTGCACGATTTGTGCATAATTTCTCATGGATAGTTATTTAAATATAAATAGGGAAAATATGTAAGTCCATATGGCGGCTATCTACCCTTTCTTGATGCCTCTCCATATTTTTAATAGTGCAATAAACAAAAGATAAAAACATCTCTAAGCCACACACTAGTCAAAAGAAGATAATTGTGCCTCTATGTGTTTATTGTAATTTGAATGTGCTTCAATTAACTTTCCTCAATATTTCCCAGTTCTTTTAAAAGAAACTTAAATTGGTTTTTATTTTTCTGAAATTTGTTTTCTGTGCAATAAGAAAAAAAAAAGAAAACCACAATGCCTTTGTTTACCTCATTATGGATACATCCTATGCAGAAGTGAAGCTCAAACTCTTTATTCCCAGCAAGCTTTCTTTTTTTTCCATTCTCACATGCTTCTTATCATACTTTAAGTAAAAATATCAAATTTCTAGTGCTCCTGAGGAAGAGGCAACTAATCATCACTCAATATATCACATATCAAAGTGTGGTAAAACATGAAAATGGCAGAAAAGCAAACTCTTGCACTTTTGCACTCTAGTCACTTTTAAAAGATGAGAATTTATTACCCTTTCCTCCTCTAAATCATCAGGGCCACCAGAACAGAGAGAATGTATCTGGAATGCTTGTTGTAATTAACCTTGAGGCTTTTATTTAAACAAGGTCAAACATTTTAACAGCTTTATAAATCAAGGTTGGGTCCACGTGGCTCTGTAGCACCAGGCTAATGACAAAATGCACACGGAATACTTATTAAACAGCATTTATTTACAGAAAAAAAATATCCTGCAGGCTTCAGGGAGACACACCCACAGGCAGAGCCAGCACTGAGGATGGAAATCCAGCTCCAGCCCCGACCCAAGGTGACTGCTGGAATGCTGAAATGTGCTTTTTTTAGCTGCTACCGAGGAGCCCAGCTCAGGTATGGGCAAATTAGGTCATCTGCAAATGAAGTGCATTTTTAATGTGATTGCAAAATTACAGGAGGTAGATTGCAAACATCCCAATAGCTGCTGTTCCTGTCCTTCATGTTGTCTGGTTTTTATTTACTCTTTCTCCTGTGCCAGTCAGGTTTTATTGGAAGGAGAAGGAAGGAGGATATATGGGTTGAGTAAAATGAATTTCTGCTTTATATGTACCTCAATTAGTCTCAAAAATTAACTCCCTTGGATTCCTCCAGCCATTCTGGGTTATGTCCTCCTTATTAAGAAAAAGTGGCCATCAGGAGTAATTTTTTTTCAGCATGAAAAACATGGATATTTCTATTTTGCACTGTTAATAAACAACAGCTTTCAAGTCACCCCTGTTGATAATTTCACACTGTTCAGTGTCAATATGAAGAATATCACAAGTGCCTGACAGTTCCTTTACCTGGTGCTCCTCTCCACAGGCATCCCTTACCAAAAATCCTCTCTGAAATCAAGGAGATCCACATGGACAGCAGACGACCAGTTATGTGTGACCCTACAGCTGTAAAATAATCAGCATCATTTCCCTAAAGGCCTCAGGTAATTTCTCCTCAAATGTTTCTTGGCTGTGAAATGGTTTTTCTTAGCCCCATGGTGTATGAATTACACAGATCACTCTCCATGCTTGGTCTCCTGAACTCCACATCTGCCACAACCACCTCCCAGGATGAGCCCTGAGTGCCTGAAAATTTGGGATTGCTGCAGCTGAGACCTTCTCCTAAACCTAAACCTCCTCCCTGCCACCTGGACAGAGAATATTCTGTTAGAGAATCACAGAAGCACGGGATGGTTTGGGTTAGAAGGACTTTATAGATCATCTTCTCCAATCCCAAGCCAAAATCACATCCCAACAAGAGTGAAGACAGAACGAGGTGAAGGGAGAAACACTTTCCAGCATCAGCATTCACCATTTTCATTGACTTCTCCTTTCATTTTTTCCCCCTCCCATACCCTCCAACACTGAGCATTCTCACCGCTGTAGTAACCCCCAGGAGAAAAAAAACAAAACCAAAAAACCAACAAACAACAGTTGTGCTCAATGAGATTTTTATGTGTGGGTGTTTAAATATCCACATGAAGCAAATTTCTACCCACTTCTCATCAAAAAAGCAACGAGACCATGTGAGTGATGTGACCAATTACCACCAGCACCCCAGAGCAGCTCCTGAATATTCACATCCAGTTGCTGGTTTGGTGGAACAATTGGTTTGAACAGTTTGAAAAGGCAATGATGTCAAATGAGCACCGTGATTAAACGCGGCGAAATTACCAGCCGTTCGGCTGAACAAGGAGCTCTGTTTCCTTCCCAGGGTCATTCTCCTCTCAGATTTTGCTCTGACAGGAGCAGGGAACACCCAGATCTGTCAGGGGCAAAGGTGCAGCTGAGTTTTGGAGGCAGCATGGATTGGGATGGATATGG
Source organism: Lichenostomus cassidix (assembly GCF_008360975.1). Lineage (NCBI taxonomy): Eukaryota > Metazoa > Chordata > Aves > Passeriformes > Meliphagidae > Lichenostomus > Lichenostomus cassidix. The sequence continues at coordinate 34,099 of NW_028147756.1, forward strand.
GAGCTTTGCTGAGGATGCACCAAGCCAAAAGCTTCCTCTTCACCCTCCTCTTCCTGCAGAACCACACCTCCATCCCAGCTGGGGCAGTGCAGAGGTGTGTTTTGCAAGCACACCCTGATGCAAATGTGATTTCAATCAAAGATTTTCAGGGCTAATGATCTGTGATCTGAACTGTCCAGAGAAGCAGCAAAGGCTACATGTGTTCCATCAATATCAGCCCCATTTGGGATCTTCCTGCACAGGCAGAGAACACCCTAAACCCACAGTCCTGCTGTTTGGTTCTTGCCTGTTTCTGTCTGTAGTTATAAAAAATAGACCATTAATTCTGCCATCCTATTTTAAAGATGGTTATACCACGTACCATACTTCATTTCTGTGACTGGCTCGTGCACATCCAAGCATGAGGAGACACAGGAATTTTTGTTGCAGTGCACAGAGCAGTGTGTGCTTCCCAGATGGCAGGAGGGAGCTGGGAGCATCCGTGAGGAGGAAAAAGGTAATGCATCCTGCAGGATCACATCTTCTGCTGAGCCCTTGTCAGGGAGAGGGGAGCAGGAGCACTGCTCAGGTCTGGGCCCAGCTCTGGAATAAATTTTTCTCCTCCTGGTCCCCCTTTAAAAAGGTTATTGTTCACATTATTTTACAAAAAAAAAAAAAAAAAGAAAGATACTCCCACACATTTTATTTTTTTGGACATTTTATGAATGTGCAAAAGGCTTTTTAAATGTGATGCAGGAGGCTAAGATGACAAAATAGCCTTTATAAAATCCTCCCTGAAACTAGGCAACTTTTTCTTGTCCATCCTTTCTTCTTGTTTCCTACCCAGAGATCTGAGCTAATTTTCCTTATCCATAGGCTCCCCCATGCCCTCCAAAAAAAAAAAAAAAAAGGAGTGGGGTGGGGGGAGACTGTATTCACTAATTATACATCCTGAAAAGAATTTGGTTCAGTGTAAGATGATCCTAGTGATATGCTAATCCTTTTTTCTGCTTGGTGCAGCCTGAAGCCTGTGTCTAACATTTTTTTCAACTGTATGACAATAAAAGTTGTGGCAACAAAAGGAATAAATGGGCAGCTAAAGAAGGTATAGCTGAAACACATGGCAGACCAGTTCTCTCCTCTCCTTCTGGCTGCTCTTTTGTAGGCTCTGGTTTGGTATCCTCAAGTCAATAGCCGAAAGCCAGGCACCTTAGCAACTTAGTATGACACCCAAGCCCTCTCTCTTTACATTCATGAATAGTCAGCAAGCAGCAGACAAAATAGAACTAATCTTTTTTGACAGAATTGTTCAATTTTAGAGGAAAGGCTTTTGAGGCACCTTCCATGCGTTTGCAGAATATGAGGCAACAATGGCCACCACCACATTTGGACAAAAGGACGACCAGGGGTGTGAGCAGAAAATATTGCAGCCAAGTTCAAGCCACTGCAGGATGTGCCCGTTGTTAGGGGGAAGGCTGGCAGGCAAGAAAAAAACAAATTAAAAATTTTTATTAAAAAAAATAAATCTCCATTGTTTTGTTGCTGATTATTAAAAATACACATCCCAATAATGTGTGATTAGGGTTATTTGTCTTGATTAGCCCAAGTTAAGAGAGCTGATTAATATCCACTCTTCAATTTCCTGTCATAGGCTGATGACTTCATCCTTTTTTTTCCCCTTCTTCTTTTTTTTTTTTTTTTCTTTTTGACCAATGAATCTTATTGCAAAATGCATTCAATCCTGCAGGTTCTCGCCTGCATTTAAAAGCTGGTTTTGCCATTTCAAAATCCTGTAACACAGCAGCCACTCACAAGTCTAGTGTGTGCTGGGAAGGGCATCCCTCCTTTTCCCTTCTCTCTTTTCCATTTAATGCAAGCCATATCTCTATCTCCAAAGACAGAGAGCAGGGAAGATGATAATAATAAATAATAATAATAATAATAATAGTGATGATGATAATGAATGCATCCAGTCTACGGGCAAAACCAGAAGTTAAGCGACGCGGCCCATGCAGCTGCAACGCTGCATTTAAAATTCAGTTTACTCCTAGGAAGAGGGCTAATCCTGCCCCTGTAATTCCCTACAGCCAAAATGTACCCCCCTCCCTGAGTGACAGTGCAATGCAAAGACACTCGCACGCTTATCTTCCCCAACCAGATGGCCGACTTGGATCAATGCACACACGCCACGATCAATGGGAGCGATAAAGAATTAGGAAAACAGTGGTACATGCTCCCAGAAAGCTTGTACACTGCATAATTATTTTATGATTCTACACATGGCTACATGTGATACTGGAGTCAAGAAGGAAAGGGATAATTAGAGAGGCAGAAAGCACCCGCACTGCACTGCACACTTTGTCAGTCAGCAGTTCCCACTCGGCTCAACTCGCCGCCCTTATCTCCTCTCCTGCCCCCCTCTCGCACAGGAAATTCGGGAATATGTTCAATATTAGGGGGGAGGAGGTTTCTGGGTTGCCGGGACGGGATGAGGGAGATTGGAAAAGTTTTTGTGAGAAGGGTGGGGTGGGACTGAGCGAGCATCCGGAGAGCATCCCGAATCCTTGCGGGGCTTTTTTGGGAGAGGGATACATCCTCATCCACTCAATAAAACACAGCTGCATGGCTTACTGTCTAGGTTTGGGGTTTCCCCCCTCCTTTCCTCCCAGCAGCGATTTTGGGATCGGCTCCTTGTATCCTTGGAGGGAGGAGAAGGGAAGGGGAGGACGAAAGAGCATCCCCCATCTCCACACCCATCGCACGGCACCGAATAAATATCAAAGGCTGGATGGTCAGCCCGCGGATCCGGATGCCAAAGAGCACATGACGGAGATTAGGGAGCAGAACAATGCCGGGCAGAGCGCTGGCGAGGCGGGCGGTGAGGAATCGCAGCGCCGAGCGCTTCGCAAAAACACCTCGTCACCGCCTGACGCCACCGAGCCACCGACGCGTCCTGTCCCTGCCTGCCACCAGCGCCACAGCAGCCTCGGAGCGCTGCGGGAAGGCTGGGAGGACAAGGAGGTCTTGATGATCAATGATCTCCTCCGCACGGACAGGACATCGCTGCTGGATGTCATGGGGAGAGAGGGGTAGGAAATTCCCAAAAAGCATCGTGGAGGGGTCACTGCGAGGAGCAGGGGGTGTGATGGAGAGATGGGGCTCTCAGCAGAGTGGGAGTCACCACTGTCCCTTTCGGTGTCACCAAGATCCAGAAACATCTGCCCAGATGCTGCTGCAGGGATGTGGCAGAGAGGCTCACCCTGCATCCCCTCCTCCCTGTCCCAGCACAAACCATGGCAAACAGCACTTTTTGATAAATAAATGAACAGACCACTGTGGTGGTGACAGGTTTGGAAATGTCCATTTTAAACACAAAGGTTTAAAAATCAGTGTCTCTCCTGCTAACATTTGACTTAAGTCAAAACCAAAGTCCAGAGACATTCTCCTGACATGTGGGGCAAAGCATCTCTGATGTACACTCTAAAAGCACATCCAAGTCACCCCAAAAACATCTGCATTTTGCTCATCTCCTCCACTCAAACACACCTCACTAAACAGGCAAAGGCCAGCAAGCCTGCTCTGATGGGATTGTGACCTTCCCTGGTGTAGATGTCACTGTCACTGTCCACTGGAGCAGGTGGACAGTGTTTAAGTGAAGTGCCTGCTTCAGCTTTTTAATCAAAATATCTCTATGAAAAAAAGCAACCCACTTTTTGGGCAGATATGGAATTTTTGTTGGTGCTTCTGTTTCTTTTGATACTTTAGATCTATGCACAGAAAACCCCTACAATATTTCTTTCCTTTTAAAATTGCCATTTTTGGGTGAAAGTTTTATTAAAGACTTATCTCAAGTTGAATATTGATCCTAGAAATTTAAAAAAAAAACAGTTTTAATTCTCAGAGTTCTCTTTTTTATAGTCAAATAATGATAGGCGCTTCACACAAAAAAAAGGGAATTACTTCCAAAATTTCTCATGAGAAATAATTGCCTCCTCTAATCATTGTTTCCACAAAGAAAAGGTTCTTTAGTGACACAGGTTCTGCCTTTGGAGTTGGCATCATACTGGGTAACAGCGTAATTAGAAATGGAGAGATGTAATAACTCTCCAGGTTGGAACAGATCTGTACGAGATCAGGTTTGCCTCACTTGGAGATGGACTATCCATTTCTGGAGTGCAATTTAATTACTTCTGTGGTAGCAGGTGGTGAGTTCTGCAGCTCCCCTGACTGGCAAAGTGCCTCTTCTCCTCAGCCCAGCTCCCTGCACCTTTGCTGAGTCCATCCTCTTCCTCGCTGGGTCTGGCTCTGCTGTTTGGTGTTTTGCTGCTGCAGCAGCTATGATGGACAAATTCCTCTGTTTGTTTGGGTAAGAGAAGACCTGGAGCCACAGCTGCAGCCAAAGGAAGCTCACTGCTACTCAGAACAGGGGATTTCCCCCAAATTTCTACGTGTTACTCAGTCTTTCTGACACAGAATTAAATAACCTGACAGATGCCTTAAATTTTGGCAGCAGCTTTGGTTCCCTTAGGACAGGCAGGGACAACAAGAAAATGTGGGACACCTTGGCCATGTCTGCTTTCTCTTGGTTAGGCTGCTGCCAGAGGTTTTAAATATCACACAAATATCCAGGTATTGACTCCAGGGCAGCTGGATTATCACCCTGTTTTAACACCCCTGTGTTTTTGTCTTCTGGTGAGGCTGGTCCATGACACTCATGGAGTTATCTGAAGTTCCCATGCCATGATCCCCACTCTGGATCAAGACTGGAAGTGCAAATGCACATCCTGGCATGAGACAGAGTGCAAAACCAGCATGGCAACAGCCCAAAAACAATCCCACCAAGGAGCAGCTCATGAACTTTCCCCACCTGTGCATTCTGCCTGTGATGGGAGCACAACCAGCTCCATGTAGAAAGCTCCCTGATAAAGACCTCAGGGTAGCTGCTCTGGAGAGGTTTCTGCAAACCTGTTCCACAAAGTTATGGAATCATAGAATTCCAGGATGATTTGGGTTAGAAGGGAGCTTCAAGACCACCTATTTCCAACCCCTGCCATGGGCAGGGACACCTTCCACTATCCCAGGTTGCTCCAAGCCCTATCTGACCTACCCTGGAACAATTCCAGGGATCCAGGAGCAGCCACAGCTTCTCTGGGCACTCTGTGCCAGGGCTTCACCACCCTCACAGGGAAGAATTTCTTCCTAACATCTCACCGAAATCTCCCTTTGCCAGTGTAAGGTACCTCTCAGTGCCTCTCACAGCAAGTGCAGGGTGAGACATCACATTTCTGTGGGTGACAACACATGACTCTGATGCTGCTCTTAATGACTTGCAGGAATTGCTGAAATGAAGGGAAAATGTCATTTACTTCCTAACTGTTGAGAGCAAATTGGACTTAAATCATCCCAGGTGCAAGCAGGCTGGTAGAGAAGCATGCAGTGATTTTTTGGTGTCTTCTCTGTATGTTAGGGTCTTAGGTTTGGTGGTTTTTTTGTTTTGGGGTTTTTTTGGTTGGTTGGTTGGTTTGGTGGTTTTTTGGTTTTTTTTTTTTTGGTCTCTCACAAAGCTAAGTAGCAAATTCTCTCTCTTCCATTATTTCCTACCTCATTTTAGGTTCCAGTTTTGGCCTTGAACAGTAAGGCTGTTATCAGAGAGCAGTGCCTTGGACTCATGGAGGCTTTCAGGAAATATTGGTGCCATCTTCCATAAAACATTTTAAACACATGCTATTTGTTTTTAGTCTCCCTTCTGGTTTTACACCCTACAAAGAGGACATTTAATATGTACAATAGAATTAATAGGCATGCAATGTAAGCAGGACTTACATTCAAAATACACTTCCACAAAACAAAGGAGCAGCTGTGAAAATGTAGAGTCTGCTGAAAATTTTCTACTTGGGTATCACATTTGCTAAAAGATTTACTCTGCAAAGTTTTATCTAATTTCCCATTCATTCAATTAAGCAGAGAGATAAATTCCCAGATCCCAAGAGATTAGGGGAAACTATGTTTAGCTCCCCCTTACACTTGGATCAAGACCATGTTCAGTTTCATGATTATCACTCTAAAGCTTGTGTTTACAGGCTCTGGGCTGCTGATAGATGAACACCTCCATCTTCCACCAAATCCAGAGGGATTTGGAAGTACTCAGCATGGCAAAGATGTCTCCAGATCAGGAGGATTCAGACCATATGGGACAAAATACTCCATTCAGCAAGGCTGCAGCAACTTAGTTAGGATTGGGTTTTGGGCAACCTGGTCTGGGGGAAGGTGGCTCTGCCCATGGCAGGAGGGTTGGAACTTTGGAACTAGATGGTCTTTAAGGTCCCTTTAAACCAAAAATATTCTGGGATTGTACAATTCTATTAATGGTCTTTCAGCTTTTCTGGAAAGAATGGGCAAAACTCATGTGTGGCTAGCACAGTTTTTCCCATGAGAAGTTTTCTTGTGTTTTGTAAATAAAGATAAAGTTTGGATGTTTTTGGAACAGTGTCCCAGAACTTGGGCAGTGCAGGCCTGGCCAATCAGGCCTGGGGGAAGGCTTCTGACTGACCAATCTGGGTGATTTTTGAGAACTCTATATATGTGATGAAATCAAAACAATAAAGGTCATTCCTTCTTGCCACTGAGAACCGATGCATTCATTACTCTGCTAGCTGCTCAACAGCGACACTCATGGGTTACCAGAGTCAACCAGTTCAGAGCAAAAAGCAAACACCCACCAAAATCTCTTAGAAATTTAGCAGGTGATAAAGCAGAAGAAAACAGATGAAGTGAAAATTAATCACTTTTCTCCTGATATTTGTGTCACATATCCTTTATCAGCTTGCCTAAGCAAAGACAGCAATATTTTTTGAACAAAACTAGAAACACTTACCAATGTTTTGTTGGAAATCACTCCAGAATTCTGCTTTTAATCATTGGGGTAGTTATTTTCTGGAGTTAGCTGTCCATTTAAAGGTAAACTACAGATCTTTTGGGTGACAAATGGGTAGAAAGGTTGAACATGGAGACACTGAGCCTGAAAACACAGAGCTGTGAAGGACATTCCTGTCACTCTTGTGCATCAGAAGGCACAGCTGAAATGTTCTTGTGTCCCACCACACAGTCAGTGGTTGGGAGTTGTTGGCAGCACAAAAGAGGAGCTGCCCTTGCCTTATTGAATTTATGGGCTAAATATAACAATGATTCTGGGTTGCAAGAGTTTTTCCTGCAATTTACACCTCCCATGCTTGTACTGGTAATGGGGATGGACAATTCCAGCACCCCACAGACCAAAGGGAAATTGAATTTCCTGCAGTCCTGGTAGGCAAGGTGTCCTCAGATCCTCTTGTTCCAAACACTAATGATCAGCAGAACTGTAGAGCAGCATTTATGCTCCTTTATGCATTCAAGGCAAAGCATTTGGCAGCAGGTTTGATGAAACCATTACCTCTCACTGATCTGCATTGTCTCCAGAAGTTCTTCTTTCCATCCATTTGGTGCCTCTAAACTTCTATTTGGATTGAAAAATCTTTGAGGATCACAAAATCTTATTGGTGGGGGGATTTTTTCCCCTTTAAAAGCACAATAATCCACAAATAGGCTGTGGTGACTCTGATATTTCTCCTCCTGCTGCTGCGACTACCACTGTAATTGGCATTGAACTTGTCTTGATACCTTGATGAAGAATTAATTTCCAAAAGCATCCTCAGGTGTGGAGAAGTTTGCAGATTTGAGCCTCAGATAACAAAGATGGTTATTTGACAGCACTAATATGAAATGTTAATTCCTTCATGTTTCAAAGCAGGAAAACTTCAGGCCACTAAACAGACTTCCTTGGATTTTCATGTCTGTTAGTAAAAAAATGAAGAAAACGAGACAAATGTTGGAAAAGACCAAAGATATTATTCTAAACGTTACCAGGAATTTCTGATTAAACATTTGTGGATCCACTGCCTGCTTTTAATAAGCTTGAAAACATCATCAGCAATTAACAGGCAAACCAGAATAATGCTGCACAGCCAAGCAAGGGTAATTGTGCTCATTATATTGCCAGAGATGCAGCTGATCAAAAGGGAAAACACTGTTTTCCCTGAAGTTCGTTTACAGTTTTTAGGTGGAATCAGCACTGAGTTCAGAGACATTAATCAGGCAAAGTGCATCTCACAGGAGCTCCTCACCAACCTGTGATGCCTCTCACACCCTCCACACACACAGAAGGTCTCCCACGGGGTGTGTGGATCACTTTTTCCAAGGTTGTCTGTGGTTTTTGGCCTCAAATAGCCACGTTTGTCCCTCAAAAAGCAATGCTAGCCTCTGGTCGTTCTTCATTGTGGAGGGGAAGTGTGGAGGGACAGCAAGGGACATGGAAACCTCTGCAAAGTGCTCTTTGGAGGCAAAATATCCCCTTGGGTTTACTTGGAAAGAAGAATATGGTGGATCCCCGTCTCTACATGTAAAGTGAAAAAGTGAATTATTTTTCTAATGTAATGTAATTATAGTCCCCGAAGGATGTGAAAGAGGCAATGGCTGCAAGTAAAAGGGGTAAAAGCTCAGCTGGTATAACTGGAAATAGGGCAGAAAAACCATTTTCACAACTAAAATTGTCATCCTTTTTCTAACCCAAAGCTGGGATTCCAAAGTTTGGCTTTCCCACTACTGTCTCTCTCCAGGATGGGACAAACAGTCTGGACCACCCTGGAAAATTGCAACTCCCTCTACAACCAAAGGTCACGTGCAGCCCATCAGTGGTGACTATAAAGGAGCTGCAGGCTTTGTTTGGGCCTTGCTCTGCATATGAACAAACACTTCACCCATTCCCCTCTCCCTGGCCTCTTATTTCCATAATTACCTGCATTTATTGCTGACTGTGAATATGATGCATTTAATGCCTCCATTTATTCAAGCAGGGCCTGCAGCTGTAGGTGCTCTGCTGCACCTACAGGTTTCCTTAATGGATTGGCACTTTCCTAGCTGGTGTAACTGAGCACCAGCTCCTTCCAGGGATCCACAGCAGCCTCTTCTCCAAGCCAGCAAACTGTTAATTACGGCAATATTGCTTGGTGGTGTGTATTTTTTAAGAAATGTGTGCCACTACAATGCCTGCACCCACATTTTCAACAGAAAGACCCATGGGTTTGAATTACAGCTCAGATTTTACCAACTCCCAGTGCCATGTCTTTTAAAGCTCTGTTTCTGACACAACTTTTTTCAGCCTCAGAAAAAAGAAAGCTGCTCCTTGTGCAAAGCTGATTTTTTAATTTATAGTGAGCTTTTAAAGTTTTTAAGCTTTGTGGGGGAAATATTTTGCATGAGAACCACATGTGCAAACATGCAAGATTTTAAATATTTCAGGAAGGTACAGAGAGGAGAGAAAGAAGGGGTTGTGATGAGGTTTGGTACCAAACTCAATTCTGCATCTCAGCAATAATTCACCACACAATTCCATCAAGGACTCCCATCAGCTCTGTCTGGAGAAAGAAAGTTCAAGGAAAAGGCTCTGAGCCTTTGAGCACAGATTCCTTTTCTGAAGAGTCAGGAGGCACCAATTAAACTCAGTTTCATCGGGGAGAACGTGCCCTCCCCGTGCCCAGCTCAGACCACACACACTCCCGGTGACTCTGGGGGGTGAAATGTGTCCTGCTCAGGCCGGGTCACTCAGAGCCAAAAAACCCTTTGAGGTTTTGGCTCAGAGGTGCAGCCCTGTGAAATCCTCAAGGAGACAATCCTGCCCCACATGGGCTGTCCTGATGAAGTTGCCCCTTTGGGAGGACCTAGGACATCGACCCAATTTGCACAGAGCCTCGTCATTAGCATAGACCCATTTCAAGAGAGGGCTTTGAACACCAGTTGCCTCCAAATTCCATTACCTCTCTCCCTGCTGGGTTTTGTGCCTGAAGTATCACGCAGGGGCTGGGAGAAGAAAAGAAAAAGAAAAAGACCCACTAAGTTAAATCCTAAGCCCAAATAATTAGACGTGTTGTGGTTAGTTCTCTAAACTCTTACTTATTGCTTTTTCTCCGTTTGACAGAATATAATCTGCTTTTTTTTTTTTTTTTCAGGCTTGACACACGGGTCAGTTAATCCAGAGGTTCCTAAGCATGAATGAGGCAGAGAGAGAGGCAACCACCAACTTTTCTATGTGTTTGTCACAGCACTTCATCTTTGTTTGCAGCCTCATCTGAGGTACAAGCAAATTTCAGAGTCACCCTTGCTTGCAGGTACTCTGAGAAAACTTCAGCTGGAGAGGGAAAAACAAGCAGGACGTCTTTGCTGCCTGGCAGATAAGCTTAAGGGTAACAATAATGTCTCATCCTTTGAGAGGCAGGCTTGTGGCTGCTGGATAATTTTAAGAGGAAAACTGCTCATAGAAAAATGCTGTGTGGACAGAGGAGAGTTTTAGTTCTATGCTGAAAAGGTAGCAGACAATTTTTTGTTCAGCTGGAGGTGAAGATCCAGCCCTGGCCTGGCATGGGTGGCACTCACTGCTTTTGAAAATTAGATCGTGAGTGCAGGAGAACTGAAGGAGTCAAGCTGGTTTGATTGCTCAAAGATTTTTTGTTTCTTTGTGTTCAGAAATGAGTATTTAATCTCGTTGTCTAGAAAACAGAAGAGAAAAAGGTTGTTTCTGCTAAATATCCAACACTCTGGTGCACTGCACTATCATTACTCTCCTCAAGTGAGAGTACCAGCATTCAGTGCCTGTAAAAGTCTATTTGAAGGTAGGACACACCAGCCAAAGCCAGGAGGGGCTCCTCACATGGACTAAAGTTCTGCTACTATGGCAGATTTGCCTTAAATTCACTTTGCTCAGCCCACAGCATGGCCTACAACCTGTGAACTCACCCTGGGGCTGCAAGTGCAGAGCTGTTTGCTCTTCGCTCGTTTTGTTTTCAGTGCAGTTGGCTGCATTGGTTGGGTTTTCTTCAAAAGGAGAATTCTTACTTGGGGTGGCTTGGGTACAAAAGAAAGAGAGATTGAAAAATACATATGGAATAGAAAGGAGTGAGGTCTGTGGTGCTCATTTCTTCTCCATGGATCCAGCTTTGCCCTGGTTTTGAGGGAAGCTGTATCCTCTGCAGGGCCAGGACTGGGACTCGGTGATCCTGGTGTGTTCCTTTCAATCCAGGACATCCTGTGATTTCTCACCCCTATCATACAGGGCTCCACAATTCAGAGGAGAAAAATCCTTGAGGATAGACCTTAGGGATCCTTGAATGGTACTTTCTCCCCACCTTTTCCAGGGCTTTTTAGATCTTGTCAACAAAGAACAGACTATATATATTTTAAATTCTCTGAAAAGCCACTCGGAGGGCTGTTGGTTTGATGGAGTCATGGTATTACCTGATGGCATTCCTTACTAGCTACAGTTTTCCAAAACCTGGTGGCTTTCCACACTGTTCCCTCACAGTGCTGCAGTTTTCCTGCAAAATGACAAACTACTGCAGGGACAAGGTGAGGTCACCACCAGAGGAGACAGGACAGAGTCTGTGAGCTGGAAGGAAACAACAGAGGATATTGCTGGTGTGCTCTGCTGTGGATGAGCTTACTGTCAGGGAAGACTGAGCTGAATTGACACCTTCAACAAAAAAAGAAACACTGCTGCAGCCACACAGCCTTTGAAATCCTTTCCTGTGAGCAGCAGCATTACCTCTGCCTGGCTAAATTCGGCTTCAAGGAGCTCTTCTCTCTTCGTGGGGCTGTCCTGATGGGAAGGATGCAGCTCTGTGTGGTGGGGAAGGGGAAAGGCTGTGTGTTATCTGAGCTGCTGGCACTCCAAGTGATGTTGCCTAATCAGGTTATCTTTGGGTTTCACAGAGATGCTGAAAGAGGCCAGAGAGGAGCTGATCTATGGGAGACTCCACCAACAAAGGACTTGGAGGCACAGCTTTACTGAGTCCATTTTAGGATTTTATCCTGCAGCCCTGACACCTGTTTGCCACGAGAAGCAAAACCCACATGGTCTCCAGGATCAAAACCAGGTGATGGGGTTGTTAGCTGGTGTTTGGCTCAATTCAGAGCCTGCTTAGGAGTGAGAGCTCAGCCCCTGGGAGGCAATAAGCTGGGACTGATCTACTGCCAGGCAGGAGGTTTCCTTCATGTCCACGGGATGGAAATGGCATGGATTGGATTAAGGCAACTTTGGGGCACAGGAGGACAGAGGGATTTTTTACATCATCCAGAACATCTCAGGTGCAACTGCACTGCTCCCTGGGAGCAAAGACCAGCTGTGGGCTGGTGAGTACAAGTCATTTTTCCCCCCAAAACCACAGATATGAAAAGCAGCTTTGCAAGGCAGTGCAATTTGAATTAAGGCTGCTACAACAATTCTGTGTGGAGCCTGCTTTCTGTGGTGTTTTGACAGCCATTTTGCACACACTTTATGACCATGGCTCCTCAGGGTGGAAAGATCATCCACCAGGCTTTAGTCCTGCTTTTTCATTTGGTGAGAGCTGTGAGCCCAGGTGGGGATCAGAATGTAATACTGCAGATTATTTGGAGGTATAACCCTGCTCAGGTGCACCTTTTCATGTTACTATCAATATCCACAAAATGCTGTCTGCTTTGAAAGCATTCCCTACCTTAAAATAATGAAATTTCACCCAGGAATATGTAGATTTCAATAGTTCACATCAACAGGCTGTGAGCTTGCTAATAAATACAAGAAACACGATGGACAAGAAACATGAGAAAACTCCAGAAGCTGAAAGCTGTGAGGATTCATCTTCTTGAGCAGGGATTCATGCTTGCAATTCCCATGAGTATTACCAGGAGCTGTGGATATAAATCCTAACACATCAAGAGGGGAATATAACCCCTGGGGGTTTGGAATTAAAGGCATTCTGAGGGGTGCAGAGTCTCATCTTAAGACACAGAGTCACTGTGTGCATCTAAATCCCTGTACATCAGGATGTGGATGTGTTGGGATCACAGCAACAGCAGTGATGATGCAGCTTGTTTGGGGCTTTTGAAATAGGCTGGCGCAGACACATCTTCCCAAATGAGTGATTTAAACTTGCAGGTGGCTGCTGCTTTCGGTTTTCATCCACCCTGTAACCCTGGAGATGGTTTCACTAATACAGCACTTCCCAAATGTTTAGACCCCAGGTGTGCAACAGTGTTCTTATTGATGAGATTTAAATTTCTATTTTTCTTTTTCTCGGTACTCCGTGTGATGGGAACAAAGATAACTGCATTGGGTCATATCTTGCTTTATCACACAATCTTCTTTTCTTCCTTGCATTATTGGTGATGGGTTTAGTTTGCTTTACAATGAATTTGCTGAGGTGGTACATATATTTGTGTACAGGATGTGTCCTTACCTTGAATGAGGAGAGAAGCTTCTCTCTCCACTCATGTGTAAACACTGTCTCCATCTGCCCACTGGCACCTGCAGCCATTGTTTCATCAGTGAGTTTTAAACTGCATTATTAATTCTGCTTTCTGCTGTTTCTTTTCTTTTTTTATTTTTTGGTAGTGCTTGTCTACACAGAATCACAGTCACAGAATTGCTCAGGTTGGAAAAGCACTCTAAGATCACCAAGTTAAACAACTCCCTCAGCACTGCCAAGGCCACCACTGAACCATGTCCCCAAGTGCCACACCTACATTTCTTTTAAATCCCTCCAGAGATGGTGATTCCACCACTTCCCTGGGCAGCCTGTGCCAGTGTTTGACAACCTTTTCCAAGAAATTTTCTCTAATATCCAATCTAAATCTCCCTGGTCCAACCTGAGGCCATTTCATCTTGTCCTGTTGCTTATTACTTGAGAGAAGAGTCCAACCTCTACCTGGCTACAACCTCCTTTCAGGGAGCTGTCGAGAGTGACAGGGTCTCCTCTGAGCCTATTTTTCTCCAGGCTAAACAGCCCCAGCTCCCTCAGAATTATTTCTTTATTCTGGTTTTGCCAAGCTTTGCGCATTGTCCCTGCCCCACCAGAAGTTTGGAGGTGTCCTAGGTTGCAATATAGATGTATTTAGTATTCTATTACCACCAGCTGTGGGGCATTAGCTGTTATCTCCTGCTGTGACTCACCCCTGATAACAGACAATGGACCATCAAGAACTCATGGAATTCTCTCATCCTATTGTGAGATGCTCCACCCAGGAGGGAGGAGCCAAGCATTCCCACCTGGATATAAACTGGCCTTGGGACTGCCCAAGTCAGCCCTGTCTGCTGGGTTCCCAGAGGACAAGAGTTAACACTGGACCTTCAGGTGGAGAGCAGACCTTCCACAGGATCATTGCTTCAACATAACTACTTCACTTGGACTGCTACCACCATCCTAACAGGGTGTCAGGTTGTATCTGACTCTGTCAGTGGGTTTTTTCTTGTATTATTGCACTTATTTTTAATTTTCCTATTAAATTTATAATCCTGATTTGTGATCTCCCACTGGTTTGTTTTCAAACTAACACAGGAGGTCATTCCTGTTCCCATTCAAATGTCTGAGTTTTACTTGTCTGATATATATTTTGGCAATGTTTTGGTTGGAGGGTGATCCCTCTGTTTCAGGGCATATAGACACTACACAGGTACTTCCACCAGAACCAGTTCTCCTAAGAGATTTTAAGTCAGTGATGAGAAACAGGCACAATTTAATTTAACTCAGTCTCACAATGTCAGATGAAGAGCACCCTAAAAGCAGCTTTTTATTCTCTGTGAACTCTTGCAACAAGGAAAGTCAGACTGACACAGGAAAGCACCTTGTGGCCACCAGGTCCTCTATATTTGTGTGCTCAGTTTCCATAAGTGAAGGATTTTTTTTTACTGTATGGAGAATTATGGAGATTCAGGAAGTTGTGCATATTTTCCTTTAAGTTATGCTCAGGTCTATCAACACTCCTGGTTTGAAGGTGAGGATTCCAGGATGAAGTGCTGTGTCCTGTGCTATTCATAAACCATATGGGACACACCCAACATTTACCTCTACCTTAAAATATCTGAGGTCAACAGACAGATAAATTCAGCATGAATTAAATGTAGATTTATTGTCCATGATGTGCTGTGCAACAAGCAGCTAGACAGACAGTCCCCTTCTAAAAGGACTGCAGCATGGCAGACCAAAGCACAGCACCCTGAAAATGGAATAATTCCATCCCTAATCACTACCAAAGTCCTGAGTTTGCAGGAGATATTTCCCTTATCATGACCTGTGGCTGGATTTGCTGATACAGGTAATTTCCCAGGTGTTTGCTTGCCAGGGAAAGAGGTCACCCAGGGGGGAAACTGGAGGATGCAGAGCTGTGACCCAGCAACAAAATCAGTGTAGGGAAAGGTCTGCCTATACAGCAAAACGTTACAGCAATTATAATTCCTGAAAATGCCAGGGAGTTGGAATCACAGGACTCTTCCAGCTGCAAGTTCCTGTGTCTTACATGACGCCTCTCCACCTGTGCCAGCTGCAACCTGGGCCTGTATGGAAATAACCCCTAAGTGTGTTCAGGAAGGGAGTGAGGCTAGAAAAAGGTACTGTGGCTATTCAGGTTTGCTATCACATCTCACATCGACACTGCCATATTCCAGAAAAAAAAAAAAAAAAAAAATATTATGTATATAAAATATAAGCTGTGGAGTATCATATTTTGATTTTTCTTCCTATTTCTGAAGGAATTACTCCCCTTCTTATTCCTCTGTCATCTTTACTCCCAAGGAAAAGCCGGAATTTGCATTTTCCTCAAATAAGAACCTGCTGAGCACAAATTTCCTATATAACTCTTGAAACACTGCAGAGGGAATTCACTTTTTTTTTTCCAAGTACTGAAACCGGAAACTTGGCCCTGGGAGTCCCTCTCAGCCACTGCTGGCAGAGGAGCACTGCTGGGTGACATCTGTCATCAGCCACCTCTGAGCTCAAATATTCACTTCCTAGCAGCGAGTCATGCTTTAAACAAACAAAACAAGGAAAAAGCCTTCAAAGAATTCTCCAATAATGGTTTGAAAC